>NW_027105918.1:434069-460584 GCF_000696795.3 Halyomorpha halys
CAGCACTTACTAGACAAACGGTCTAAACTTCCAACACATTACAAAAGACTGATCTACATGACTGTAATAAGGCCAATCTAGACATATGGAGTTGAGCTTTGGGGCTCCACTAAACCTTCGAATTCCTCTCGTATTCAATCCTTACAATCCTTTGTAAAATCTTCAATGCTCCTTACTTTGTCTCAAATAAAATTATACATAAAGACCTTAATGTTCCCTATGTAACCGATCTAGCCCGAACCAGATATCACTCCTTCCATTATAAACTCTCTAACCATTCAAAGCCCCTAGTTTCTAATTTTGCATCCTCTTCCATTCCTGACAATCCTCCAAGGCACATGAAAAGAAGATGGCCACGAGACCAGCTAATGTATAATGTCATTAGAGTGCTACCAATGGGTAGTTTCTCTACACGGCTGTAACACTTCAATCTAACTTAGATCAGATTTACTAAATGTATTATAATGTACAGTTGTAAATAGCAATAAATAAATATAAAAAAAAAAACATTCATTTACATGGAACTAATAATAAAATTCAAAACATTTGAAATAAAATGTCTAATCAAATAAAATTGACATTAGCATAAATATATATGTATTCAAATTTAATAAACTAAATCAAAAAAATATCTACTGTGTCAGGTGAAAATATGTATGTGACAACTATTTGTTTGTAGTGTGGCAACTCTCTGTGTAATCTTAATAACTCATCACACGAACTAAAAACTATTAATTTAAGGAAAAACTTCATATATAATACAAATATAAATATGCTAGTCATTTTAATTTTTTACCATTAATGATTTATTAAATACATTTTTAGTTTATTTTAGTATTATTGTTTGGGATTATGAATGATTGTTATCTCTGCCTATTTGGATGTTAAATGATAGTACCGTTGGCAATTTTGAAGGTCAAAGAAGTTTTAGAAAAACTAAATGATCAAATTTTGAATTTTGTATAATTTTTTTATGTTTCATATGACTTTAATAGACAAGATAAAAATATTGTTTTTTGTTGGAAAACCCTAATAACCAACAGAATTTACGGAATAATGCTTATTTTCACGATTAATTCAGATGTTCCACCTTCAAATTAAAATCCATCCTCACAGGCAGTGAAGAAAGTCTTATCAGCATCTGGTTTCTAGTGTAACAAATTAATTCAACCATTTTATTGTATTAGCCTCAAAACGGTTTACATTAATTCATTATTTAAAAATATTATTACTTTTTCTCTACAACTAAATATATCTCCAGGAATAATTGATAACTAATAAGAAAAACTCTACACCTAATACTGTGTATAATATAAAACAAAGACACATCTTTTAGAAAGATAGTCCTGTTGGCAGTCAATAAAGGTATCAAAATAGTAGAAGAAAACTATTTATTGTTAACCAAACATTCTGCCCCACTTTACAGGGCTTGGTCAGAGCTAAATGAAAACAAGAAACAAACATTGTAAGAATGGAAAAAGCATTAAAATAAATATACAGAAAAAATAAGAACATATGTAAAAAGAAATTTCTTTTATAAAATATATAAAAGAAATAATTATAATTATTTAATGAAGAATACTAGGTGAACTAGAAACTAGTTACTAATAAATATGGTCTAGTCCACCTATATGTATTCATCCTTAAATTATTATTATTTCTTTTATAAACAAAACAAAACATTTTTTTAATTTTTTTTTTGTATTTTTTCTGCATATTTATTTTAACATTTTGTCCCCTGCAAATTGGAGCAAAATGCTGGTTAACAATAAATAGTTTTCTTCTACTATTTTGATACTTTTATTGACTACCAACAGGACTATCTTCCTACAAGATATTTCTTTGTTTTATACTATACACAGCATTTGGTGTAGAATTTTTCTCATTAGTTATCAATTATTCCTGGAGATATATTTAATTTTAAATTGGAATAAAAATGTTAGGATTATATCTTAATCAGATCTTGTTCTTGTTTTTCTATTCGATCATATGTGAGCTTGTTTCCTTTTCCTGGGTCGATTGGCTCTGTATATGTATATGTTCCTAACTATAAAATTCTTTATTTTCTCTATCTGTTCAAATTTCTCCCTATATTTGTTTTAGTTAGTGTTTGTAGTTTATTCTTTTTAATTTCTAAGATACTTGGACCAGGAAGAAACGGTTATTGTACAGGTTACAAACCTATTTTACAATTGTCAGTTTCATTTTTTCTAGGAGTATTTTTTAAATTTTTTGTTCTATTCTGGTTATAAAAATTTTCATGAAATTTGGACATATCTTAAATTATTTTCTGCCTATTGGTTACTGTACCAAGTGGAGTTTTCATTTTATTCATGAATTTTTTCCTTAAGTAATTTGTTAGTTTACTAATTTCTTTTATTGATCCTGTTTCAAATAAGTGTTTGTTAATTTCTAACTGCTATTCCAGTTTCTGGAGTAAAATAACCTTTGAAATCACCTTCAGTCTGGTTTCCGGCCAAGCTACTTCACTCAGTTTGCTCTTATCGAAATCTCTTAGACCTTTACACAGCCATAGACCAGCAGAAACTCACCATCCTTATTCACCTTGACTTTTCAAAAGCCTTTGATTCCATCGTCCATATTATTCTCCTTTCTACTTTCTAAACCTCACTGTCTCTTTCCCCTCTAGGTTCCTAGGTTCCTCTCTATCCCCTCTCTGTCTTCATGAGTTTTCTCTCTTGTATGGCCGTTTTTGGTATCACCAAGGACACAAATAATCTAGTTTTATACCAAGTTGAATTGGCTCTATCCTTCCTTCCAATGCCAGTATTTCCTGGTTTTCTTTCAGCTCCAAGTAATTAGTAGTCAGTGTACTCTTATATCCTACAAAACCAGTATTTCAAATTCTGCCCAATCCTATACAACCAGGTCCCGTTCACTTACAACTTCATACCCTTCACTTTACCGAACTGCTGCACTTAAAAAAGGATATATTTATCTGAGCTGCCTTTTACTGGAATTACATTCCCTTTACCAAATGTCACTTATCAATCCTTCCCTCATTTAAAACACTCCTGTTTAATCATCTTTTGCTTCTCCAGACTGAACCAATATTATAATAGTATAGATAACATAAATATTGAACATTAGGATTTATTATTTGTAAATATTGTTACCGCATTTTTAAAAAAAAAATTTCTGTATCAAAAATTATTGATATGCAATTATAATATAAGTTGTAATAAACTGCAGCCACACTGTTTTTGGCCAATATATTGTGTAACCTTATAATTGTTCTAATGGAACCTGGTTCCAGAAATTATTTTTCTTCTCATTTTTTATTTTCATTATCTTTAACAGATAATGTGATCAGTTGACATTTAGTGAGTGATAAAAATAGGTGCAAGAAGTAAATTTTTTTTTAAATGTTTAATATAATTAGATATTGTAGTAACAGACATACATACTTTAGACATATAATATTTTAATGCATTTCCTACTACTATCTATTTAATTAATTATAAATATAGGTTATTTACATCTTTGGCATTGTTGAATTCACATTATATAATATTATCACAGACATTTTCTTAATTTTTTTTTTTATTATATTACATCGACTTACAACTTTATACACTTAAAAATATGATGAAAGAAGAAATAGTATCTAAAAAAACAGGAAAAGTGTTTATTCATTACAGTTGTTAAAACCTACTTTATTTTGCTATCGTTTTATTTTCTACATACACTTTAACAATGCAACTAGCACACCATAGTGAAAAACAACTATTTATAGGTAAAAAAAACTTTTTTTTTTTTGGTTTATTTTATATTACCAAATGTATGTACTAAGCATTTCAGCTATCTTTCACACCATCGGTAAAATTGTGTTTTGGTTGTTTGACCTGGAATGGTTGTAACTATTATAGGTTTTTAACTTATAATAGTTTTTTTATGCAGTTTTGACTATGATCAAACTGGCGCATGTGCAATAGGGTTTTAGCGTTAAAAAATATGCACGCCGCCAGATTGACGATAGCGAAAAATGGTGTCGAAACAAGCCTAATATTATCCATTATTTAGGTTTTACTAGATCTTTACAACTAGACCAACATTATGAAGACAGCATTTAACGCATGTATGATTAAATATGAACTTGATTAAAACTGATCTTACGGAAACTCTTATGCGCTTAACGTTAATTTAATACATAAGCTATTAGGATAAGATATTATTGGTTATTTACAACAGATTGATAACTATTTGTATATTTGTAAACTAGTTCTACTTCATAAAGTTTGACTTAGCAGTTAAGGTTTACTGATGAACAAGTTAGCTGAACGCGTCAATTGGGCAACTACTGGTTGATTTTATTTGAACATAAAAGTTTGAAGTAATCATGTTAAAATGAAAAGTTGATTCGGTTTTTTTTTTTTTTTTTTTTTTTTTATAAAATTTCGTTTTCTATATTTGGACATCTATTTGAAAACACTATATAGCGAAATCATTAATAAAACGGAATTACGCTAGTCTAAACAGACATTATCGTTGAAATTTACATTACTCACGTAAAATTGGGTGAGATTGTGCCAGTTTTTGTTTTGTATTTATTTATTTTTAATCAATATGTTTGTATAAATTTAGTGTAGAAAGATAAAACACGTTTCACTTTTTTGTTTTCAAAGGAAAAAAAAAATTATTGAAATAATGGGAGTTTTTTTTTTTTTGCCACAATCTTATCCTGCCGCGTGGTGTGAGATTGTGCTAATCTTTTCTACTTTATTTTTGCTATAGATTCAGTCATGGTGCTTCTAAATATCTCTTACTTTGAAGCAAGAAAAGTCTTATTTCGTTTGAACTCATTTTTCTTTTTTTAATATAATATTATCATTTTCCAAAATTAAGAAGATTTATATGGTACGTTGACCCAAACTTAACGTTTCAAATCCAAAAACCATTTTTTTTTTTTTTACCATATTACTATTTTCCACCATTATTATACGCAGCTTCCCTAACTGAAACCATAAAGAAAATAAGGACACAGTTATATATCAGAGGTACTTGCAACCCTTCTTTGAGGAAGGTTATGCTACTTAATTTTTAGGAAATGCTAATTTATTTAAATATTTTTGAAACAGATAGTTAAAATTCCTTTAAATAGAGCAACTATTATAATAATTCCCCCTATCCTAATGGTTGGACTTATGTTAATAATTGTTTAGATCAGAAAAAAAAGTAGTTAAAGTTCACAATATAATATAATAAAAAGGCGAACCTGTGAACACTTTCAATGATGATATTGTAACACTGTTACCCAAAAAGTTGCAAAAAGGAACTATCGAAAATATTTCAGATAGTAGGGGAATAAAAATAAATTGCCTATCTTCGCATAAAACTAATTATTCATATCACGAGAACCAGTCCTTTACACAGGTAGCAAAAAAGTGATGGAACGGTGCAATGCAGTTGTTAAAAACAATTTCATGTGTTCGAAGTTTGTTCCATTGGAGCAAGAAATTACTTGTTAAAATTTACCAACGTACCACTGCCCTATGATAAACTGAAAACTAATTGCATTAACGACTAGTCACTTAAGACTGATTTGGAAAAATTCATGTTGGCTTATTCTCGCCCCACCTAGCACAATCTCCTCTCATTTTGCAGTAACAGTTTTTATTGTTTTTCAATATGTTTTATATAAAATTTATGACAAGCAAACCAAAAATATTTTAAACATTGGAATTACTGAGTTTCGATGTGAAGCTAACTTAAGTTTAATTTTAGCGCAACTTTTAATTCAATGTAGATATATTTTTATGAACAAACTTAACTCTTTTTGTTATAATCTATGTTGGAAGATAATTATTTGACTCTGCATATAATAATGAAAGATGAAATGGTCCATTGGCGGTCAAGAAGAGTCATAAAATAGTAAAATTAATATTTATTGATAACCTACGTTGCGGGGTACTTTACAGCTCTTCAAGTTAGATCAGTTCTCAACTGCCAACTTGAGTCAGTTGTAAACTGTCACTCTAGTGATAAGCCTTGATGGAGACTTGCAATGAGGATCTAAACGTAGTCTATTAATTAGTATTTTTTCATTATTTTGTGTTCCTTGGCCAGTACTTGGAGTATCTCATCCTTCATTATTAAAATCTATACATTTTTCTTTCATCTAATAATGTTCCTTTACGGTTTTTTTATTTTTATATTTAAAAAATCTATTTAGTGTTGTTTTTAAAATAAATAAATATTTATATATATAATCTATTCACAACTTGAGGCAGAATACTCCTCTGGGCTATATATGCCCTCACAAAAAATAACTGGTAGTAGGAAGATAATCTTATTCAATTATAAATGACTAGAAAAGGTTCGAGGAGAATTAATTCTGTTAATTAATTCTTTCGTTTGTTAAAATCATAGACGATTTTTAGCACACTTTAACAAATAAGTATGCAATGTATGTTCTTTTAATGATAGTTTCTTTTTTTGTTATTTTACCATTATCATCTTCTCAATTTGAATATTGAGGTTAACATTTGGAAAACATCCAGAAATGAATATGTTCTATTATAGTAACCCTACACGAAGAATAGTTGATGAAATGAAACTACTTTGCAGACAGATAAAATGTGCGACAAATTTGAAATTTATGTGTTTTCTACGTATAGGACTTTTCCATGAGATACATGTCCCCTAGAAGACGCTGGATCGGAATATCTCCTATGGTCTCCCTGAAGAAGAGTCGCTCGACCGTCGCCCTTCGGACAGAGCGTAAGCTGGGGATGATGAGGAGGAGTCTTCCAAACCTGGTCGGCTGGCGAGGGTATCTTCCGCGGACATAGTCTCCGAGGATACACTGTGCTTGGTCCTGGAGCATCTCTACTGGCTGAACATCTACGAGCCCTGGCGTTTCTGTAAAATTACCCAGAAATGCATTAGTTTTTAAAATCACACATCCATAGATAATTTAATATCTCTCTAGATGTTTAGGTTTTTAATTAGCGATAGTAAATAAGTTGAGTTAAACGTACCTGGGGTGAAGAGAATAACAGCCTTCATACAGCCACACTCACTGCCGTCTGGTGACAGCTGACGGAATCTGGCTAAGATCTCCTGGATGGTATTGATTTCCAGAGAAACTATCGGATCGTCCGCAGGTAGTCGTTCCCTAGCTTTCGGACCTCCGAGAATCGGACCCAAATCCCAGGGGATAGACCATTGAGCTAGATGCACCAAGAACAGTTCCTTCCAGGAATCTTGCAGCAGCAGCAACTGAAACAAATGTAATATAAGAAAAAATCAATAAATTTGAGACCTAATCAAATATACGAGAAAGAGTTATTTGGCAATAGTCAAGACTACAAACCCCCTTCCTAACGTCCAGCTTGTTGCTGGAGAATGTTAGTGATTTTATGCCAAATTTTGGCAGTGTATTGAGTTTACTGATAAAGGTAATGAGTTTTTTGTTTAGTATTAAGTATTATTATTAATTAATAGGACTCTTCAGTCTTGAAGATTGATTGCGTCCTACTTCATGCTTCATTTCTCTTTGTACCAATTTCTTACTTTCCTAAGACAATAAACGGGTTCTGATACAGTGTTTTCTATTAGTTAGTTTTCTCAACGATTGTATTCCACAAATTTATAGTTGAAGATCCTATTCAAAAGATTCATTGCCGAGCTATATTATTACAGATGTTTATTTATCCAAACTATTATGGTGCTGAAGCTGTTCTTTCTCTCTGGTGATGAATAGCGATGTCCACGGGACATAGTGATCAAGTACTGTCTCAATAAACCGAGCTTCCTTATATAGAGGGAAAAAATAAAAGTAAAAATTCGTAAATAACGATTGTATTTCGCTCAATCAACGGTTGAAGAAGTTAGTGAATACCAGAAGAACTATCAAAAATACGCTCACGGTCTTGTTTTTATGGTTTTTACTGGATAAGATACCTCTTATTACTACTACCGTAGCAGTCGTTATTTAGAAACATTTTATTTTCCCAAGTTTTAGAGTGTTTAAGTCGTTTTCAAGGTGTAAAGGAAACTTTACTGCGAACATAGGTTGGCTAAACGTTTATTTGGGGTATAAACTACTGATTTTTATCAGCCCACTCCAGTGCCATTGTTTGATCTATAAGCAAACCTGTTTAGATAGTACACTAAACGCTATCGAGTCCACAGCAAATTCGGAAGAGCGGAAAGTCGATCTCTATGATGTAAATAAAGCAATAATAAGTAGGGGTTTTGATTTTTTTTTAAAAATATTATAGTATCCTCGACACTACCATCTGCCATTGGTAACAATATGGCTGCCAATTAGAGACTTCATACACCCATATCTTGACCAATATTGACTCTAGAAAAAATATAAACTTTTTGGAATCATCATTCAAAATCAAGAGTATAGGTTGTGGGTAGCTCAGTGGTTAGCTACTGTGTTACTAACTGGAAGGACTCTGCTTCGAATCCGGCTGTGGCAAATAATTTTGTTTTTATGTAGCAGTGAGTTAGGCCTGTTGGTTAGGGAACCCTTAAAGCTTTAAGTGGATAAAAATCTGGCGGTCGAACGTGATTCTGACCAAATCAACTCCTTGCACAAACGTTAGCCCAATACTTCTTTACAAAGTACTGCACACCTGATCCTTCATAAGTTGTAGCGGTATTGATTTTTTTTTTTAAATTAAAAAAATCATTTTGCAAATACTCAAATAAATTTGTTTGACATGGTATAGTGATTCAGGATAAATAATCATTCGTCAGAGATAGATTCGAACCCGAGCCCAGGAGATATATTACAGCATCTTCATCACTTAACAAACCCGTTTCCTAATCTAAATAATAAATTCCAATTTCGATTAAAATAATAGACTATTGTATAATAATTTAACGCATATTTGCTTTTGTATTTTTTTTTTCAACTTTCACAGTAGTTTGGAGAGATAACATAGTAAGTTGGTTTTATTGAATACTTATTTAATTAAGCATTTTTCCCCTTAAGTGTTTATCGCAGCTGTTCGGACGGCTTGCTTATTTTTATATTCATATGAGATGAAGTCTGGTAAATTCAAACGTTGCAAAGGAAATTAAATTCGTGTTTGAATTCAGTTATAGAACGTTGTTAGCTCTTTTTTAGGCTGTCATCTCTTCAGTATAATATACTTTGCTTAATGTTGCCATAAAAACTCAATATTATATATATATATATATATATATATATATATATATATATATGTGTGTGTGTGTGTGTGTGTGTATAAATAATTGACTATGTAATTTCAGATATGAAGAAGATGGTCAGGGTCGCGGTTAAAAAAAAATAAGTTGACAACTAATTATTTTCCGATGTTTTGCTCCACTTTGTAGAGCTGAATCAGGGCTAAAAATTTACCTTTTTGTATCTTATTATCTTACTATTTCAAAATGTTCTTAGTCGTCTTTGTATTTTTTTAGCCCTGATGAATCTCTTCGACAATGTGAGTCGAAATATCGGAAAATAAATAGTTGTTAACTATTTTTGTTACTTTTGACCGAAATCCTAAACATCTTCTTCATATTGCTTATAATAATTACAATTGATACAAATCTATTATATTAATATAATCGATCTATAAAGCCGATGCCTTACCTGGTCCCTCCTGGACAGGGTTTGGAAGGGGGCGAGGCAACGGACCCACCGGACAGCCATGAAGAGTAGGCGTGCCGTTGTCTCCTGGAACATAACCAATCAGATGAGGGAAGTCACAAAGCCAAGGGCGGGGCGAGCATGCGCATTCTAGCTGAACGGTGACTTCAATACTAGCTTACTATATACTAGTCTGACTTTTCGCCACTCCGCCCTAAAAGTCACTCTTAAAGGAGATGCTCCAGAAAAACATTTTTCTCAGGATGGAGAAACAATTTAAAAAATAAAGTCATATCTAATACCAAGATCTTTTTCCTCATCAAAGCTGGTTTTAATCTTAGATACCTATTGTCAGTTCATAAATACAAAGCATTATACTTCCAAAAAGTAACTTTAACGCACACCATGACGTAAAAGTAAGACTGGTGAAACATAAAAATGATGAAAATGTTTTATGTAATAATGTCTTGTTTGAGATTAGGTAAACATTTAAAACACAAACTGATTAATTTGATATTTCTCTCTTACGTTTCAGTTCATAAATTATCAAGGATACCTTAAAATATTCATATCACTTACTTACATTTTATCCGTCAACAGTAATATTTTTACTATCGTACTTTATAATTGTTTAAAAAAATTAAAACTTGGATATATCAATTTTTCATTAATCATGGATAAAACATAAGAAAAAGTATATAAATATTTTAAATTCTCCTTGGCATGGCCTAAGGGCTGAAAGGCTAGAAATAAATAAAAACAGTTGACAGAAAAGGATCAAAAAAAGTTTGTGATGAAAACATTTTTAAACGTACCTGAGTAGGGTTTAATAAATTTATTTATGAAAAATTCGTTTTATTAGCAATAATAATTGGAGGATCTGGAAACGGAACATTTCTGATCCTCGTGAACAAACTTACATTACGATCAATGGAATATGGTCCCGGTGCGGTAAGAAAAAACTCAAATAGTAAATAATTCTTTGTTACTATTACCCTTTTCATTTACTATTTACAACCTTTAATTTTTCTTATTATATCTTACTTTTCATTTTATACCCCTGTTATTTTCCACTTATATTTTTTCTTTTTTCCTTTTTGTAACTATAGTATTTGTATCTTTTTTTAGCCCTGACGAAGCCCTGCAACGTGGGGCGAAACGTTGGCTCAATAAAATATTAATATTCCATTCAACCAAAACTTACATTACATTTGAATAATTTTAAAGATAATAAGTTTATGTCGGTAATACAGATCAGATTTATAGAGACCATGTTCCAATAATTTATTTGTATATAATTTCAGAGATTGAAGGGTGAGCGGACATTCTAATGACAGGGGTGCAATAATTAAAATTTCTGACAATAAAATTTGACCTGTACCTCTTTCATTCTGGTTTTGTATTATTTAAGATTGTTTGCGTTAGTAATTTTTATTCTAATTAGATAGGTAGCTATGTGTAATTCCCCCTTTCTTGGAGGCCGTGCGAATTTATTAGCTGTTATCGTTATTTGTGCTCTGTATTGTAATAATTTAATCAAACTAAATATTATTAAAAAGAAGATGGTCCAGTGCGATCAAAATATCTCAAATAGTAAATAAAATATTTAGTATGAGTCAGCGTTTAGCCCCACTTAATTAGGGGCTAAAATTTTTTAGTCATATCTTGCTTTAATTTTCTAACATGTTATTTTCTAACTTTATTACATGATTCTAATTCGATCAACTCTCTGGCAAATTAAATTGTAATTGTACATAAAGACCACG
Source organism: Halyomorpha halys (assembly GCF_000696795.3). NCBI lineage: Eukaryota > Metazoa > Arthropoda > Insecta > Hemiptera > Pentatomidae > Halyomorpha > Halyomorpha halys. Next base: position 445,434 of record NW_027105918.1, read on the forward strand.
ATAAGAACAAGTTACCTGTAACGCCTCCCAGCTTGGACTGAGTGACAACGGCATTGCAGTGGAAGGGCTACCTGGAGGCGCGTTGAGTCCTGACTCCACTTTGTTATTCCACATTACTTCCTGGAAGCAAAATTTTATTTTAAAATCTCATTTTATGTTCTTGGGTCAGCGGTTCCCAAATTGAATGCCAAAGTGTACATCTGGTGTGTATGCCACATTTTCTCAAAGCATAACAAAAAAATAAAAACAAAAAATTAAAATAATAAATATAAGGTGCACTTGAGCATTTACTTTGGTCTGTTTTTCTTTTTTCCTAAATGTTCAAACGATCTAAGGATAATGCCGCAATTTTTTTTACTTAAGATTACCGGGAAATTTGCTTAGCTCAATAAGGATGCTACTGCGAAAAAAGTTTGGGATCCACTGTCTTGGCTATAGTATTCGATCAGTAGCTATTGTTTATTGTTTATAACTGGCTTATGATGAAATATAATAACACATGAATATAATGCTAATAGGCAAGCTATTGGTTTTATATTTTATGTTATTTATATTTAGAATTGATTTCTGTCTTATGGGTGGGTTGTAACATATTTCATGGTTCATTTCTGTATGCAAAGACCAAAATCCATAATCCTGGAATTAAAGCCCATTAATGAGTAAAATTGGGAGCGGCATGGTTCAATGGTAAAGTACAGTGCTACTAACTTCAGGAACCCGGGTTCGAATCCGGCTGTGACAGACAAGTATTTATTCTGTTACTATAGCCGTGAGTCAATCCTGTGGGTTCGCGAGCCCTCTGGAGTCCATCCAGCTTTATTAAGTTGGTACCCTTAATTGGGGAAATATCCAGTGGTCGTATGTGATTCTGATCAAATCACCTCCTTGCACAACCGTTGGTCTAGTAACAGCACTTCCTCATTAAGTACTATACCTCTGACCCTTCATAGGTTGTATCGGTACACATTTATTTTTTTACTAAAGGGTTAAATCTATTGTCTCTATAAATTAAAATAAAAACCTATACAAGTAGGTCAGAATTCAAGGTCAACCGTAGTCTTTCTTCCTTTACCGATTTGTTTTTAATTTATTAAATCTATAAAATATTGTAATGTGATTTAATGTGCTTACCCCTGTTATAAACTAATTACATGTAGGTGTAATCATGGGCCTAACCAGGACAGCTGCCTCTACCCCTAATAAATTTTTTTTTTTTTCAAGCAAATATTGATTGTAATAGCTAAAGCACTGCGAAATTATTTATAATTTTTTTAAAAATGTTAATTTCATTCGCCTTTTCCATGCCGAAATGTGAATGTGAAATGTGATCCCCCACCCACCCTATTCACCAGACCTTGCCCCAACAGATTTTCACTTATCTCGGGCCCTTAAAAACTCTCTTAACTGGAAACCCTTTATCTCGAGGACTGCAAAACGCACATAGACGAGTTCATTGCGCAAAAATCTGAGAAGTTCTGGGAGGACAAAATTAAAAAATTACCTGAAAGATGGCAAAATCTGATAGATCAAAGTGGGTCATAGATAATTGATTAGAAATATTGACAAGAATCTGAAGTTTTTACTGAAATCACCAGTAAAAACGCTATGAACTTATATTACAACCCCAATATATTGGAACATCAACGAAAAATTATTTAAAAAAATAAGTATGCATTACTTATTGTTTTCCCTGATTCATGAGGTATTACACCTTAAGTGACGGAGTGTAATTAATTTGGCCGCTCTTTTTATATTATTTTTTAATGTGTTTACTATAAAATAAAAAAAATACGAAAAATGAATCTATTTAAATAATTAAAAACTTATTGGAAGCACGAAGCCTGTGTGCGATTTAACGCGTTTGTGCGAGCTAAAACACATAAATAACAAAATTAAAAAAAGTGCTCTAAAAACAATGCTTTTAACACATCAATAATATAAAACAACAAGACGGTATTATTTTAAAGAAACAAAAGAATGATATCAAACTGTGGCATTTGTTCCTCACATGTTAGCCAAATAAGCTCTTTCCAGTGTAACCTGTCGTACATAGTTGCTAAAAGCTCTCCAATCAGAGCCTTTTGCCCCAATTAGCCCAAAATGTTGTATTCTAATTTTACTGTACTTGTGACAAGTTTCCAAGTAGTGAAAGCTATCTCATTTTCTTCGGAGTTACTTATCGGGCAGTTATAGATATTATCCATATCAATCGTTTTATATTAACCCATTATTGAAATAATACAAAGGACACATTTCTTTTATTTTGGGCGTCCGTTGTATAGAGGTTACACTATTTGTTAAACAGGGCTCTGAAAAATCGCGTATATGCCCTTTGGTTTATAAAATAGTTAATTATGTCGCGACCTACAAGTTGAATCATGAGATGAATTTAATTTCCAATTAACCCTTATTCATTAAAGGTGCGTTAGTAGAATTGCTATGTTGTGAGAAATTGTAATTAGTAAAGACAAAACATATTTGTGGTTAAACTCCTTATAGCGGAGATTAGACTGATTGTGAGACTACAGTACTTGAGGTGTGAAAGTAGCCGAAGCAACAGAGCTGGGGGGTGGGCGAGGGGCAGGTGAGGGGCGAGGGGGCGCTGGGAACCGCTCCAGCCCGGCCAGCTGCTAATGATAGCCTGAGGGGTGTCTTAGCCACTGACTCATCCCATGCTCCAGCACTGGAGGCTGTCTGGAGCGGCAGGCTACAAATATCCGCAAGGTTCTCCGGCTAAGTTTAGACGGGACAGTGTTTACAGAGCGTCTGGGTAGAAAAATACGCTGTTGACTCTGTAGTCGTATTCGAAGTTGAACATATCCCATGTACAAGTACTGTAGTGGAGTTCTGTACTAACATTTCACGAAATAATTAGAGTAACTTTTAAATTATGTAATAAAAGATAAGGGATGAGTGTTTTAACTTTCCTGGGGTGAGGGAGATTATGTTTGCCTCTTCCTTCCAGATTAGAGAATTTATTTTCAAAACAACTTTGGGTTTTCAAAAGAAATAAACAAAATATTATAAATAATTATAGATCAAATTATTATTTCATTTAAAAGCATTTGGAAAGTAATAAATACTTTTAAAAACTATATTAAACATCTACAAGAGGCTAATCAAAGGAATTAAATAAATAAAAAAAATGGACGATCCAAGTCGCGGGGCCTTAGACACGAGGGAGGGGGTATACGATCATTTTCTCAGATGAGGTGATGCGAGTTGACCGTGGATAATATATATAAGGAGAAGATGGTTGAGGGTGTGGTCAAAGAAGAACACAAATAAGTTAAAAAACGTATTTATTAGTACCAACGTTTCGGCGAAAATTTCAGGCGTTCATCTCGGCTGCTTGGAAGAGATCGGAAATCCAAGTCACTGATCGGACATAAGAAATCCTGATGAAGGCTAGAAATTCTGGCCGAAACGTTGGCACTAAGAAATAAGTTTTTAAAAACTTATTTGTGTAATACTCTTACCCTCACCCCCAAACATCTTCACCTCCTGCATTTTCTCAGATATATGGAATTAAACTCTTATGAAAGTAAAAAGCCAATTTAATGTGTTTAATGTTAGCTAAATTCCATCTAGCACCTCACTATAGTGACAGTTTTGTTGATTATAACAGTTGCTTCAGTCCGATATTTTTACTTTCACTTGCCTTTTATAGAGTATATAGATTATACAAGGGGAAGTACTTCGAATTCGAGTTTTCGACGGAAATATTTGTTTTGAGCTCACCTTAGGAAAAAAAAACCTAGGCTCACAAGATGGTCTGTGTACGTGTGTTAATAGGAGACTGTAATAACATATTTAAGGTGTGCATATGCCTGGGGTGTGGTAGCAAAAGTTCTACTTATAAAATCAATTTTTCACATTTTTTGATTTTCTCAAAATTGACTCAGACGATTTTGATTTAACTCAGTATATCAATGACTGATTGAATGCCCTTTAATATCAGATAGGTCTTATCCTCATTGTTATAGTATGAAAGTGCTTAAATACTAAAAATTCAAAAAATCTTCCTCTGAAGTACCATTTTTTTAATTTGAAATAAAAAACCTGTTCTCATGGAAGTTCTAAATTATGGATAAATAAAAAAAAAAATATGACTAATTAAAGGAGAAAAAAAAATATTGGCAGGTTCAAATCGGAAAAAAACCGACTCCTCGTTCTCTCCCGATTGCAAACTCAACTTCGTTATATTTAGTTATACTTGTTATTATTGCTTTTGGCAAGAAAAAGTTAATATTCGGTATTTCCGTCTCAAGTTCCCTAAATATGTATTTTTTAGCAAAATAAAAAATTTTCCCTTTCTTGTTTTAGATTATTTTTCGAAAATCACAAAAATAGCGATAACTTGAACAGAGGCGCACTAATTTACTCAAAAGTTGGGGACGTAATTGAAAGTTGTATGGTGCGCGCACCGAACCAGATTTTTTTTTTTAGAAGTTTTATTTTTTTATAGTGATTAATCTAATATTTTTAATGTTTTATTTATACATATATGAAATGTAAAACAGTTTCTAGTGACAGTTTTTTTTTTTTTTTTTTTTTTTTAGAGAGAGCTCCGAACCTAAGTTCTTCAATTAACTTGTTTACTTGTACCTATGAAAATTAACTATTTAGTTTTAATTGAACGCTAATTAATTAAATAAAGTAATTTTGAAATCTGGCTGGTTCTCCGGGTACTGTTGTGGAATTAAATATGGACCACTTTGACTTACACATGCTAAAATCATGATGAACTTGGTAGCTCTTTTATTTCTCTCATGCCATGTTCTAAAACGTTTAATAATTCGATAGCTGTCAGAGGTCATTCTTGATATTGTCAATTTAGTAATAAAAAATTGGAGTTCTATCTTTGAGTAGATTCTTCACATGTTTATATCATGTCATTTTATTACTAACAGTAAATTTACATGTTGTATAAACTTTTATACAGTTGTGCATAACAATAAATAAATTAATTAAAAAAGTCATTAAAAATATTCTTAATGCTAATACTGGATGTTTTTACTTTAATTTATTGTTTACGTTATCGTTGCGTACAAGTTACAGTTATAACCTCACCTGACACTTCTCTGCAGACATCAAGATGTGGAGTAGGCCTGGAGGTGGCGGCTGGTGAGGCACGAAGACCGGTGCATGTTCTGGGCTCGGCTTGATCGGTGTCGGGGGTGTGAATGGGGCCGCCTTGGCCGACTCTCCGGGGCTTGCCGGTTCCTTTGGCAGCTTTGGCTTCCTCGGTCCCCGTTCGTGTTGGACAGCTGGACAGAGAAACAAAGAAAATGGTAGGTGTATTGAAGTTTATCCCTGGCAATACATTCCAACATAAAGGCTTTAAGGAGATAGTCACTGCTGTGGTCTAGATGGGAGAAAAAATAGTTATCAACTATTTATTTATTATTCTACCAACGTTTCGACCTTCATTGTTGGTCTTAATTAGGACTACAATATAATAATACGAAGAAGGTAGAGTCAATGTAAGTGTAAAAAGGTGATATAAAAAATGTAACAAAAAATGAAAAGAGGATTAATATAAATACAAAAAGAATTATTAACTAACGTAGTAAAGTGACCAGATACATCATAATATACATTATTGAAAAGATTATTAATTTAATTAAATGAGGAAACATAATAACTGATATTATATGGTAAGTATAACAGATAAATTATTATTTCAGATTACTTAAAAATGAAGTTTACTTAAATTGTGTGGGATGGATAAAGGGTAGAAATGAGAATGATTACGGCTAAGAGTTAAGAAAACGGGATTTAGCAATATAAAAAGACAAAAAAAAAGGAGAAAGGGGGGATGGGAGGGTGTACAAATATTGGGTTGAGTATTAATATTGCTTATAAATAAATGTTGAATCCAAAGTTTATAGGATAAAATACGATAAGTAATTATGAGGAAAATAAATCTAAAAATAAATACAAAAAATATGTAAAATAACATAAAATTAAATTGATAATTTTATGGGTATTCATAATATCGTTTATTAACTGAACCATACTCTCACTGATTACCTACCACAATTTTTCATTTCATATCAGTTTAGGTTTAATTACATGTAATTTAATTTCGTATCATTACCAATGGAATTTCATGTAACTCGCGTTTGAAATCAAATCCATTTTATTATATCTACTCACTTTGTTTTTATTTTAATTGAAAAAAATACCGTTCCTGCTTGAACACATATAGACATATACGTTACGGATTTGCGTTTGGTAGAAAAAATATGTTATAACTGAGTTCAACCTCAATGTAAATTTTTTTTTAGTTCATTAATATATTATACATTAATTTCTTGTGATAGTTGGTTATTAATTTAAAAAACTTATTTTGATCCATTGTCTCAACTACGTTTAGTTCTATCCAACGTTATGGCCCTTAGGCCAATTTCAAGGAAACCTTAATTCATGGGTGTACCGAGAGGGGATCAGGAGGGGCAGCTGCCGCCCCCCAGGAGAGAAAAAAATTACAAATTTAATAAAAACAATTTTTTCAAGCAAATACTGATTGTAACAACTAATAACGCACTCCGATAATTATATATAATATTCTTAAAATTTTGGTTTCATTCTCCTATTCCGTGCTGAAATGTCACAACCTGATCGACTATGGCTTGCCACCTACCTCTAGTTTTAATCCTGGGTACGCCAAACTTTAATTAAAACCTACTATGCCAAAGTCGATTCATTAATCAATTATGTTTTTATATCAATCACATTAAACACTGTATTATCACAGATTCATTAACAAAATCTATTTTAGTCGAAAGATTTTTATTGTAAAACTCCCGTTTTCATGGTACAGACGTATTAAAGTCACTCCAGTACACCGCAGATTTTGGCCGAATATTAGGTACTCATTTGACTCAGAATTTAAATTTTTTTAATTCAGTATAAAGTTATAGTTTAAATTATATTATATTATTTTAGCATTAGCTAGGGTGGGTCGTTTAAAAGTTATATGCCAAGAACTGAGAAATTAGAGATGTTCCCTAATTTTTCCCTTCCTGGCCTTCAGCTTTGAAAGTGGCAAACATAGGATATTATTATCTGATGTCCAATGAACGTATTAAAATCAGTTTCAGTTTTCCAACACTTAATTCCAATCGGAATTCATGACTAACTGGCCTTAATACCCTATAGAATATCAGAGAGGCCGTTGTGGCCGTGCGTGCTAAGACACCAAGTTAACATTCTCATGTCCGAGGCAGTGGCAACCAAGCTGTTTGTTTTTTTGTGATGGGCCCACGGAATGTATTTTGACCATCCCAATCTGCCTAGAACATGCAGGATAACCCGTTCTTCTTGCATTAGTTGAAGTACTTAACGTTAATCTGAAATAAAATAAAAGACTATCGGAGACCGACTTCATTCCGGAATGATAAAACAATCAACAACAAAGGATTCGTTGTTTAAACATTAAGCAGAGGGAGGCAGACACTTTAGGACGCCGGCGGTTATGATATGGAGGGGCATGAACTAAGTCAGAGGAAGTTGGCGCTAAGTGCTTCTGCCGATACCCTGCGGTTAGCGAACTTGCCTAACCAGGAGGCCGTGGATCCTCTTAGTCAAACTTCTTCCATTAGAGGCCCTGACTTGCTTCGTCTCTTGTTTAAGCTCCCTCTGCAAAACTATCTCATTACAGTCCCTAAGCTGAATTACCCATCAGAAGTCGTTCGTCCAACGAGTTCAAAAGCTTTACAGAATTCTTGAACACGCAGGTATCTTGCATTAAATAAATTTGGTGACTAGGTATCAGACGAGCTATAACTGATTTCTCGTAAACTTAAATTAATGCTTAAACCATTCGTTTAGTTTATTTTGTAATCGGTCACAAAAAAAAAAAAATAAAACAATAACATCCATTAAATTTAATTTTTTTACGTCAAGAGAGGTTTGATAATCAAGATCCGTCTATAAAGGCTAACAGATTTCTTTGAGATTTAACCCTGAAATCCATCACCCCAAGATGATCCTCGGCAGTGTTGTGCCAAAATTAATTTCAATTACTACTTTACACCACCAAGTAGTTGAAATTACGTATAAAAATTGTAATTTATTTTATTAGTTCAAAATAATTTAGATTGTAAAGAAAATTGTAATTGTAAAATTAATTAATTTTTGACCAACACTGATCCTCAGAAATCTTCATTACCATATCGTTTCAAAATGGCGCCCAATTCCAGGTCATCTAAGACCATATTTTGGTAATTTGTAAAGCTAGGCGAATATAATAAAGTGTTTTGTAGTCTTGCTCTGAGACTTAAAATTAAAAAAAAACTATAATAGAGGAATATACATTTTTTGAGGAGGTCACATGGAAACCGGTAAATTTTTTTTACAAAATTTTTTACTAAATCTTAAAAAAAATTATCTGAAAATTCTCGTCGTCTTTTTGGATTGGATTTCTCAATTTCAAAAATTGTTCCAATGTGTTTTGGAATCTATATGTTAACATATGTTCTTTTTTATTTTGAGTTTGTATATATTTTTGTAATATGGCGTTTTTTGTAGGCGAATGATTAAATATCGTAACAATTTTTCGAACTTTATTAATTATAGGAAGCAATTCTTGATGAGTTGATATTTCATCCTGATTAGCATCTTCTTCCACAATTACATTGTCACTCTCACTCTCTTCAAATTCGGACTCTGAAGTGCCTATACCCAAAGTATTTGGGTTCGGTATTTTTTTGGATGATTCACATATTGGATCACTTTTCTAAATTGTACGATGCTACTATATATTCACAGTCTAACTAAATTCGCCTGCTAGGAGGACATGAAAACAAAAACCGTATATTATTTTTGCTATGTGGACGACCCTTGAACATATTGCGGAGACAATTTAAAAATTTCTGGTAAATACAGAAAAAACTGTATTTAAACTTGTGAATACCGGTATTACAAAATTCTGCAAATAGCTCAAAATACCGATATTCCGTATCCTGGTACTGGTATTTTTTGTGAGGGGAACAAGTCCGGCAAGTAGGCCTAATTCTTTTGCCAACCCCTGACGGCTACCTAGGTTGCCGCTGCGTACTAACCAAGGTGGGAGTGTCAAGATTCATTCTTCGGGACCGCCGAAAAATGAATGTTTAACTGCCCCAGGTGGGAATCGAACCCACAACGTTCCGAACTGAGCGCACTGGGACCTGGGCCCCAACCCCCACGGCCGTCACGTCCCATTCCGTATCCTGGTATACCGGTATTACAATCCCTACTAGTAACACAAAAACTGTATACTACTGACTTGTATCAATATTATTTTTTATTTTATTTTTTTCTCAGATCTTATTTATTATTAATTTATAGATATTACAATCTGCCACACAGTTGTGGGCAATAGGTAATAGTGATGAATGATCTCATACATACTAAAATAAAATAAATTAAATAAATGAATAAAAAAGAAAAAAAAAACTCTTAAAATATATACAAACAGAAGAATAAACAAAATGAACTTAATCAAACTATCCGTATGAATAATAAATAAATAAAATAACATAATGATAAAATAATATAGTCTCTCGTCACATTTTCACTCTAATATACAATATTTACACAATCTACCTGGTGATTCCTGAGTCCAATCTATCCCCCACGTGTGAGGGGTAGACCAGAGCTCAAAAGATCCCAGCGCATCCCTCTCGCCGCATCACTGGTAGTGAGTCAGTGGAGGCTGAGCAAGTGCGCTAAGGCCGCAAAAGCTCAACTTGAGTGGAGAATCTGACCACTGCCAGAACTCCAATTGTCCATTTTTATTTGACTAAGTCTCTTGGCCACTGCCGTTTCAAACTTCTAGGTGGGCTGTAGGGATGGGTGGAACTAGATAAGGTTTGAACCGAAGGATTAGGATGGTTGGAAAGGTTTATATGGAATTTTGAGAATTTGGTTGGTATGAGGTCAAGGCCAAAAGGGATATGTAGGTCATGGTGTAGTGTTCTGTTGGAAACGTAATAGGGTGCATTAACTATGGTTCTAAGGATTTTGGATTGAAAGGATTGGTTACGTTTGATGTTCGACGGTTTAGCTGTTTCCCAAAGGTCAAGTATAACTATTATTAGTTTTTATATCGTGCTTTGAGTACTTTAAAGCAATTGTCTAAATTGATGAAATTATTCCCCATAGAGTATTTGAAAAACAAATAACGTACCATAAGTGATTAACTTAACTGCCTACACATTTTCAAAATTTATTTAGTATGCTTCTCTGAACTCAGCAGACACATCTGTTCATACGAACGAGACTGCAAACACTATTGATACAATTTTTTAGTTTATTTTTGGCTTCATAAAAATAAAAATGAAGACGGGGCTGGATGGCTACTGTACCGCAATACGCTAGACATTTTCCTGTTTCTATACTATTTTATATGTTAGCCATAGTCTAGTCAAATTGCAAGTTACTTATTGATTGTACACAAGCAAAAGCCTTTTGTTTGAAACTTTTGATGGGAATACATTTTACTCCTTAATATTAAAAACTTGATATAGGAGAGATATTTGAAATCCATTCATTCATTATTTGAAATCCATTTAGTTTCCTTCCAGATGGGTCTTAGTCATACTTCTTTGTAATAAAAAATAATTTGTAAACATTTTGGTGAATTAACTTGTACTTAATTAGTTTTTAGAATTAATTTAATTTTAGAATTTATATTTAAGGACACATAATAACGCAGAAATAATAATTCATTTTAATAAATTAAAAAATGTTTTAATTAATTACTTTTTAAATATTGATATGACTGAATGTTAGTAAAATTATTATTACACTAATAGATGGCCGAATGATACATATCAGGAGATCTGGTAAGAGGATGTAAGTATGGGGAGGTTCTTCGGTGTAAAGGGACTTATCCGGGAAAATATTGGGGACTGAAATATGGCGTGACGGTGGAGGTGAAGCGTAATCTGCAACCATTATTACCCCAACCCCGGGAGGCTACACAGATGTTGAGTGTTACACCTGGATGAGTCTCTGAATCATCTCGGCCGAGTAGCTCTGCTCTTGATGATCTTATACTACCCACGTCATCCTCATCTATTATCTAGGAGGGGAAGGTTCGGAGTGTGGATAAGGCGAAGGGTTGTGTTGAGCAGGTGAGAGGGGATGTTTCCTGTCAGTGAAACGTAATTAGGTTTCTATTTCGACTGAATGAAGGGTCAACTACTCACTTTTGTGCAAGAGATTTCCACTAACTCAGGACTTGGTTGTTGAGGACCCTGCCCATCAGATATATATGTCATTATCGCTAATGATGTTCGTAAGTCCGTATAGGTAATAATGAAAACGGATACAAAAATTCCTGCGTCTTGTTCTATTTTGGACTGATGAAGTCAATATGTAGTGTTTTTATTTCCTATATGGTCATTTTCCAGCATTTGTATTATTAATTTTTAAACAATATTTTTTTTCCTATAAGATAAAACCGGGCTGAACTTGTTTAAAACCCGCTCTCTGACTGAATTTTTAGAGGTATTTATGGTGTTATATTAAATGTAAAAAGTTTTTATCATAAAAACTAAATGTTATAAGTATAGGATTAGCAGACTAATTTAAAGTCCATGGTATATATTAAATGCAGAAGAACTTGGTTTTCTGGGAAACTGGGTTGTTTTGAAAGGGCGTTCTACAGCTTGGACATCAAAGCCTGTTGGTTATTGTTTCGGTATGGTATAGTTGGGGTTGAAACCGAATCTAAAAGAGCCAACCGGGAACATCCAGGCCCACAGGGGCCAGTCAGAGTTCAAAAGTTCAACACGCCAAGTGGTTACATTGTTGTTTAGGGTACGAGTATTAATCAGAGGATGTGGACAAAAAACACATAAAAACATCTAATCATTCCATTTACATTGGCACATTCCACCAATGTTTACAATTGTATATTCATGGAAAAGTCCAAATCCTCTCAAGTCCCGGAGCTAACATTCTCTCTAGGACTAGTGACGTCTCCCACGTCCCCAAAAATAGCCTCCAGAGTCTGAGTAACTTGTTTTGTAAACTTATAAGTTTAGGAGAAAATAAAATCCCCAACAGCTTCGGCACATCATCTTTCCTCTCGAACTACGAAATAGACATTATAGGAAGTATGTTTGTCCGAAGTGATGTGTGACATGTCACAATATCGCAAGAGGAGATCGTACAGCAAAAATATTATAATGCAAACCTTTCTGGTAAACCCTCCCTCCCCCATTTAAACCCCTTTAAGGTGGATCCACATGTTGGCCGCTCGCCACGAATCGGAGGCTTTTACATTGTACAAATGCTCGGTAAACAAAGAGCAGAGCATCCACATGTCAGTGTTATTCAGAGAGGCAAGCATGGTGGACGTACAAGTGGTTTCAGCCATTGCACTGGGATTATATTATTTTTATTACAAAAAAGAAAATAAATAAATAACATTAAATATAAAATTTATTATAAAAAGTACCAACAAACACCTTTAACCTCCTAACAGCTCTCAGTTGCAACTAGACAAAGAACAATGGTGGAGATACTACACGAGCGCTCTACGAACCCCTTTGATCTGTGTCCAAAAAACCGACTCTCGACGGATCGGCAACGAGCTTAGACCAACTCGATCAAGCCACCCATCCACATGCTCGCGCATGTCTGAGTTCGCCATGGCTTGGCCAACATGTAGAGGCCCATTTATAGTGACGGTCTTATATTTGACCGTTTTTGAAACATTTACTTAAAATTCGAAGAGAAGACTTAAGATAGTTAAATCCAAACAGCATTTAAAATGTCATTTGAATTGGACGGCGTAACCTATCAAAGCAACAGACAAACTGAAGTGAAGCTCAACTCGTCTGCTATTTACATCAGTAGAAGAAATATGGCGGAGCTGGTGCATGTTTCGGAGGAGTTCCTGGACTTCCGCTAGGGCGTAGCACCAGCGCTGTTTCACGGTCATGGCCATGGCGGGGGATTTAAATTCAAATTTATTTCGACACAACCTTAACCAATCACGTGATCAGTTACGTAACCTTTAGGATACGGTCTCTTTTAAGACACGTGACTGTTTGGCTTCGCCTTATTATTAATCACATAGTCGTTAGTCCGCCATTTTGTACTTTGTTTATCCCCACCACCATTGATGGATGAGGTGCCCTCCTTTTATACTATAACCAGTGGCTGAGTGTGCCCGACCACAGGTCTGCCACAGGTCACGTGACCACTGGTACTGCTGGATAGCCCTGACTGGATCTCAAAAACGTCAATGCCTATGAAACCCAAGTTATTAATGTTATTAATAATCTCCTCACGCTGAAGATTTACAATAAGGCTGTGTTTCACGAAATTCGGACTCGGAAGTGATTTATAAAAACATTATTTGTAATACCAAAAAACAAATTAGTGTTTTGAATAACTAGAAACCTTTGCATCTCCTGGAAGATTAAAGCCACTTGTTTGAAAGGTAATAAAATTGTCTAAAATACTTATTATCTATTGGACAAAAAAGAAAATACGATCTTAGGAGCGAATTATATATTTGTTTCTATTAACATAATAATTATCATTTCTAAAACTGAATTAACTTTAATTTAGTCGTGTTAATATTCATTTTATACTTAAATATATGATATATTTATCTATCAGTTTGTTCGAATACGGACGTGAATTGAACGCACTCACCGTTAAAATGTAATTAACAGCGGCCATACTCCATCTTAGTTACTTATAAGCTTAGTTTATTTTAATCAATAATTATTTATGTAAGTACTGATTAGCTGTTTGCATGATGTGGGAGTCTAATTGAAGCATGACGCGATCGGTGAAAATCTTCAGTTATGTACTTCAATACTTCAGGAATTAATATATGAATATTCAGAGAAATTTACTGAGCTTCCTAATCTAAATAATGACGTTATTAATGTTGAAACATCTAAACTGTTTGTTTTTATATTCTTTATATGAATCAAATAAATTAAAATAAGTTTTTTTTAGATAAAGTAATAAAGGAATAAAAAAAACTCAACTCTTTTACGAGAGGGTATCGGCTTGAGTGAGGTAAAAAGCGATCTTAAGAACTTCTTTAAACATGAGGGAATTCAAGAAAAAATTATACTTTCTAAGAAATACAGCAAATAAATTAAATCATTCCCCTAAAAGAGATATCTCTTTTCAAAGGAACTGGTCTTTTCGGAAATGTCTTTTTATCTTATTATATTTATCAAAAGAAAAAAACTGAAAAAAGAAAGAAAGAAAATAAAAAGGAGAACTGTATAAAACCTTGGAGGATTATAAAAAGGGTTGGGACAGAGCTGAAAGAGAAGTTGGAAGTCCCCCGAGGTAAGCCGTGAGGGCTTAGCGGGAAATAAAAGAAAAAGGGGGCTTATAATTGCCGGATATCCTTCGCTTGTTCGTCGCCTTGGGCTTTTCAGATTGAGGAGGCTTTTGTTTTTCCTAGGGAGAAGATTAGCGGCGGTCCATTAATCAAGGAGGCCGAGGATTTCCTAATGGCATTAGCCCAAGAACCTTTTCCACGCTACCATCTTTTTCCTTTTTCCTCTTTTTTTCGTTAGAGCTTTTCCCTTTCCCGCTAATGACCCTGGGAGGATAATCGTTTACCTAATTAAGTTATCTTCTTCAGCGGACCTTCGCACGGAAGTCCACTCTCAATCTCTTCCTATATCGCCTAGCAAAAAATAATAATAGACGGGCTAGCAGAAATTGAAAATCCCAAATAGTCTTTAATTTGCATTTGTGCCCAGGAACAACAATAATTTTTTAGAAAAAGAAATCTTAACCCTTTGTCCCCTCAGAGGGAACAGCGAAAGTCTACCATACCACTGGGTTGTCCTTAGCAATTACGGAGAATGAATTTTTTAAGGAACCTATTCTTCGCGCCGTTTTCCAATTTCATGCACTTTTTAAATATTGCTCCATTAGCTATCTTAAAGTATCCTCTTTCCGTTTTAGGATAGCTGATCGAGCAATATTTAAAAAGCGTATGAAATTGGAAAACGGCGCGAAGAATAGGTTCCTTAAAAAATTCATTCTCCGTAATCGCAGGGGACAACGCAGTGCAAAGGGTTAAGATTTCTTTCCCTATAAAATTATTGTTGTTTGCCATGTGGCAAAGGAAGGGCACTAAATAAGTATTGATATATATACA
>NW_027105918.1:460639-499825 GCF_000696795.3 Halyomorpha halys
ATGTATTTGTTATTTATCTGTTTAATAAAGGAGGTAAGAAAAAAATTAGTGGGGTGAGTCCCGGTCGGTAAGGATTTCCTTTGTTTTGTGTTATGATCTCCTTTTTATTTTGTATTATTAACAGTTAATTATTTTCTAATATGAAAAAAATGCTACGTCTTAATATATATGTTGTACAATAATGATTCGAATGTTAGTCGATACAACTTGAACCTTTATATTAATTCGCAAACGTTATAAAATTTATCTATTAAAATAGCACAAAACCAGATCAAAATATGATAAAAATATTAGGATGCATGATAGATGATAAATTAACCAGTTTTACGTCGAATGTGCGAAGTGTATTCATGGAGGACTGTACACTTTTCTAAGCTGTTAATCAATATGTAGAATTAGTGTAACAAAGGTACACCAGTATGGTTCAATGATATAGGGAAACTTGCTTTCGAATTTACCATATTAAAATTTATGTTCTTCAATGTCGATAAATATATAAATCAAATTTCATTGCAATATTTTAATTAGTTCTAAACTTGTACTGTTTAATATCACGATTCCAGGGTGTATGTTTTCGCAAACAAGTTGCGTCGAGTTGGTAGTTGGTAACGTCGGAACGGTGTAGAGTACAAAGGTTTAATATTTTCATATTATATATCTATTCCTCCCCTGTTCTCCTTTAGAAAGTTATTAATTTTTTTATATGTTCGTATTTATCAATAGTGGCTATTTATTTAAAATAAACAAAATTAAATGTACTTTAGGGAAAGAGGTTTTGAATATTCGGTTGGTTACTGAGATAAGAAGTTATATCTGAAATCTATAGAGCCATCTTATCTTTTGTTGTTTTTTTTTTTCGCACCTTCAATTGTTACAAACCATTGAATATACGGCTGTACTTATATATTCATTTTTACCTAACTACTTATTGTAAGATTAGAAGAATAACTGAAGTAATTTATAATAAGTATAATCAAGTAAACGATATACAGTAAGTATTGAGTACTAATAAATAAGTATATATGACTGAAGATGATGACTTAGGCGGAGAAAACATGTGTGAAGAGTATACAGTCAGTGGATCGCATGATTCGCCACAGCTGGTTGGTTAAGACGAGAAGCCGAGAGATCGATGAAGGCAAGAGCTAGAGCTCTCTGTCTCGAATACACGAAGCGGCAGAAGCTGTATGTATCCAGAACTTATATATTTATATTTTTATTATTTATAGCCTTATAATTATACTTTAAAAAAAAAAAATTAATAACTTTCAAAATATACTACAAAATTCATTCCTTTCAATACTACGAGATTCTTGTCTGACCACTGAAACCATTCTTCATTCCACTGAGAATTATATTGCTGCTTTGCTTGAATACTGGCAAATCCGACGAAAAAAGTTATGATTTGCTTTTGAAATAGACGTGTTGCAAAGATATTATTGTAGACTTTTTTTTCTCTGCTGTGGTCTCTCTGTTGAAAGTTCAAAAGCTAGTAGGGTTGTGAGAGATAAAAATCTACGCTATAATATATAAAATATGTGATATTTTTTTTTTGGTTGGCTCTACAGACCTTGTAGAACTTTTGTCGCCCAAACTAGCCTTCTCCACTCCTGCCTATCTTGGGCTACTACTTTCCACTTTGCTTCATACAGCTCTTTTGTATCTTTGTTGATTCTGCCTATCCATCTGGTTTTTGGCCTTCCACCTGGTCTCTTGCCAACTATACTTGCATTCATTGTAAATTCATAAAATTCGTCATATAACAAATAATTTTTATTTATTTTTTTAGCGAGCTGTAAGATTAACGGAAATTTGTATATTTTGTTAAAACTAAAATCAGATTCTTTTTGGCGAAAACTCAGTAAAGAAAATTTAAAACTCTTTCTAGTGTTTTAGTTTAATTTCGGAAAGCGTGAAACGATGTTGAGATAAATTCGTGTTTATAAGCAAAATAAAAAATTCTAAAAACGTTTTCGACCTTCATTCTGACAAAATAAGATAAAAATTTGGAACTAAGATGTGAGGTTTGTCAATCTTATCTCTTACTCAATGCATTCTAAAATGGAAATTTAGAAGAAAAATGTTAATACCAATATACAGGATATTTTATGGCACTACAAAAACGCTCATGAAAATTAAAGAAAACTGTTGTTGAGCCCTGCACCATATAGGATATAGGAGCCTACCAATGTAATAAATTTATGTGAAATAATAAGAAATTTACTTCTATAACATAAATTCATATTTTAGCTTTCTATTTTAATAAATATATTTATGTCTACCGCTACAACCTATCAGGGTTCAATACTTTAGAAAGAAGTACTGTTTCTTGAACAAAGGTCGTTCAAGAGGTGATTACTTACAGATATTTTTTTTATAAATAATATATGTTACACATGTTATTTAGTACCGTTTGGTGCAGGACTTTCATAACAAAAAAGTTTTCTTTAATTTTCATGAACATTTTGAACAATGCCGTAACATATCCTGGAATTGGTTTCAATATTTTTCTTCATTTTACAATACCTTGTGTAAAAGATAAGATTGGCAAACCTTTGGAAACCGATACGTTTTTGTAAAATCGATTTATCCTTAAATCGGTGTATTGCTGCTTTTCTTTAATTATAGTAGGCCAAATAAAGATATTTTCAATTTATTTTGAATCAGACGTATTCCTAAGATAGTACCGAATACTGCGATTATTTTCGTTTGTGAGATCGTCCTACACTGTCCCAAAGCTGATAAGGCTGTGAGAAAACTCCAGTCCACGGTACAATCGAAGGAGTACGACTTATCCAAAATTAAAAAAGAAATATATTTGTGAGATGTGCCACAATTTAAGAAAAGTAGTGTGATATATAATTTTTCAACAATATTCCGTTGATTTATAGAACATTACAAAGAATCGAGTTTAATATAAAAATTATAAATTTTTGGTAAAAATAAATAAATGAAAAGAAATACTATCATAGATTTTTGATAAAAAAATAATTAAAGAGAGGAAATAAAAAATTAAATATGAGAGAAGGAGAGGGGGCTGTGAGTGAGGACAGGTGCGTGGGTGAGAGGGCAGTAGTAAAGTGTTAATTGAAATGTCAGTAGAGAATGTCTTTGATATTGTTTGAGCGGGAAGAAAGGGCGGGATTAGGGTTTTGGCGGGGTTTGCAGCAACTTGCCATACCCCCATCCCTGGGCCTTTTTAATTGCCATGCAAAGACGAGGGCCCAGTACCAATATTGAACTTACTTGATTACAAGTCACCGCCTCAATTTTCTACCTCTTTCTCTCGCCCCTCCCCCCCCTCATGTAAAATAAGGGTAGGCTACTTTAGTTCTCAATTTACATGCCCGCTTCTTCCTAGCCTATGGGAAGGGGGCGTATTTTTTCCGCTTTTGTCAAACGTTTTATCAACATTTATTCATTTCCGGATGTTAATATCGGCAGTTAGCGAATACATTTATTTATTAGGCTTATTGAAAATAATCAGCAGAATCATATCTTGATATAGATTAATGTTTAAAGATTCTGTAAACGAGATTCTTCATATGTATTTGAGGATACGATTCCGTACGATTATCTCCGAGATTGTTGGGTTTCCAACTCATACTACGGTTTCCATTTTTTTTTTCTTGTTGTGTGTATTGTGTATTGGCACTTGTATTACGGGGCACGATTACGAGAACTTGACAATAATTCCACTTCTAGCAGGATCAGAGTGAATCACACAGACAAATTAAACCTCGAAATGGTGTGCAATATAAATTGGAGACCTAAAAAAGTATTTAGATTTTAAAAAATTAAAAGGATAAAGTATAAATTTGATAAACTGACTGACTCAGATTGATTTTTGTTTAATTCTTAATTCCTGAAGATAATCTAATAAAATCACATACTTAAAGTAACCTAACTTATGCTTAAGGTATTTAAATTGTAAATTAATTTACTTAAATGGATTGTGATTTAAACTGTTTGAAAAAGACGATAGTAAAAAGTTTACCACCCCCCTAGAAGCAGCCCCCATTTTTCAAAATGTTTACTCTTTATTTTCAAGTTTCTAGCCAATAACAATAATAAGTATTACGTTTGAACTATTAAATTATTAGCTATTACATTAGTTAACCAAATAAAAAAAGTAGCATTAATAGTTAAACCACGTAAATTAATATGCCAAAATTTTGGTATACAACATGTATGTGTAGTTGGTATATATCATCATAGATTTAAAAAGGAAACAAATATTTTATCAACCATGGAATCAAGTGCATTTAACCCAGCGATGACTGAAAATCAGCCGGCGCTACGTTTTCACAATAAAATAAAAAGAATACAACTCCTCAATCCTTCAGTTACTTTAGAATGTCCAGACGCATTATTAATGATCTACGAAGAACCGTGAAGGAATATTTGATAAGACAAATTAAAAGCCTGAGAGAGAAGAAGAGTTCAGAAGAAAAAACTAGTAATAATGTCACGTTTCCCCAAAATCGGATTTTTATATAAGGAGCTGAAAAAGATAAAGTTATAGTATTTATATTGGGTCTGCCAATACAATAACATGATGAAAAACGCACTAAAATTAGTGTTATAAAATATGTATTCATATTTTAAATTACTAATTCGTGATTTATTTCTGTTATAATATCACACCTTTTATGACCTAAACTAAATCGCGCCGCCCTAGTTGGGCCAAAAAAAATTCACGGATTTTTGTCAACTTAAATAAATATAAACATGTTGCAAAAATTATTCTTAAACCGATTGAATATGCAGGAAAATAAGAAAAATAAGTAAATGCTGGAATGCTGGATGCTGGAATGCTCTATTTATTTGTTATTTTAATTAATTCATTTTTTGTAATATTTTAAGAAAGTGACATTTGTTTGAAGTACCACTGGTATAGGCTTTTGGTATCCCTAGGCAACAACTTTGGAAATTGCTGCTTTATTGACAAATAACTAATAAATGTATTGATGTAATTTATCCGAAAATCACTACATGATCATCACAAGGATATATAAACTTAATATGAGGTAATCGTTAGAGCGAGGCTTTATATTACCTCTAGCTGTAGGGTCGAAGATATGGACCCCATCCTTGCTTATTATCCTCTAGACCCGAGCCCATTGTCACAGGGGATACATTTCTTCTCCGATAATATAATAGCTGATCGGTTGTCCATTCTTCGAGAAGCGATCGAGAACATCTGCGGAGTTCCCCCATTCACAATAGAACCAATTACCCAGTGACAATACGCTCTGCGAATGAGAGCAATGATATAGGAGTCGTGAAAAAAGGGACTGCGATAACCGATATTGGGATGGGTGGCAAAAAAGGATAAAAAATAAAACCGTGGTCAGATGTCCCTATGGCGGAGACAGCCTACCTGATTATATGACATTATATATGAAAGCCTTGCCTACAAGAAATCTTTTTATTATTAGTATAATAAAAAAATTATTCAATAATAACTAATCGTATCCATGTAGTCTCAACAATTAATTAAAATTAAATGTCCAAAGTTCTGGCCAACCCGGCCATCATCAAGGACAATTTTAATTTAATTTTCACAGCCTTGCTAAATGTTCAGGATTTTCCCGAGAAGGTTATATGATATTCCGATTTATCCGATAAAAAAAAGTTTGTACAAAACTTAAGCATTCCTGGGTATCATATAGTAATAAATTTGTTTCTTTCTGAAGAATTAGAAAAAAATATTACTGATTCTATTAAATAAGTTTTTAAAAAACTAAAAATTAAAAAAAACAAAAACATAATAAGGATTTCAGTAAAGTAGGTCAAATAAAATTGTTTATGAAAAAGCAAATCATATTTGTCTATAGCGCCGTCTGAAACCTTTAAATGCCATTTTTAAAGAAATTAAAAACTAAAAATTTGTGAATTTAATTTATTTGAAAGATTTTTTTCTCTGGCGATGTCCAATCGTTCATAACTCCTTTACTTTTTTTTCAATTCCTATGTTAATACAATTGTTAGAAAGCTGGCTCTTTTTACATATATTACTACCATTTAGATTTAATGTCCTCATAACGGTGAAATATTGGTTTCAATTAAAGTTAAACCTTTTCAAACATTTTATTTTATATCTCCAACTCTAATTTATTTAATTAGATCCTGGGAGAGAATGCACGGTCAGAAACGAGGTGGTTTGAGTGGTTAGGAAGATTATAATGCAAGGATCTGGTTCGGGCTAGATCGTATACATATGAAACATCAAGGTCTTTTTTAATTTTATTTGTAACAAAGTAAGGAGTATTGAGGATTCTACGCAAGATTTTGGATTGTAAAGATTGGTTACAAGAGGAATTCGAAGGTTTAGTGGAGCCCCAAAGCTCAACTCCGTATGTCCGTCCTTGTATATGCCTTTTTATGGTCATGTAGATCAGTCTTGTGTAATGGATTGGAATATTTTTGAGATTTGTTATCAATAGTGTTGTGATAAATACATCACACAATATGGTATTGTGATATTAATAGTTATATCAATTGATTCTTTTAGTGCATGCTCTCTACAACGTGGTAGCTTGAAATAGTAATGTCCAATCCTGCTACGATATGGTTGGTATGACCAATCGTTATCCTGGCGACAACTGCTTTTCTTCTGTTTCATCTTACAGTATTTACCCACTGTTTTATTATTTTTTTTAATATTTCTTGAAGTGCAATTTTGGTGCCAGTTTTTCCGGACTCGGATATATTTTGATATAATTCGGCTCACATATTTGGGGAGGTGTAATTTTTATATTAGCAGCTTCTTAATGTTTTGATCTCGGTTTCCGATACCTTCGAGTTAATATTTATAATTTCCATTATCTTTGGATTAATAGGCTTATAAATGCTAATACTAATGGATTCATAGCACCTGGCGCCTTGACTAACAGCCGTGGAGGGGACGTCCCTTTTGGATTATTGAGGACGGAGCTAAATGGCAAAGTGTCCACCGAAGGACAAGGGCTGATCGGCTTTCGATCATTAAATATGAAAGGGTCGAGAGGAGGGAGGCGCTGAAAAAAGGCCCCCCCCCCAAGTCATTTGGAGACTGGCTGTCCAAGTTCTCACCCCCTCATCGAGCTCTCTATAATCCTCCTCCGGGTACAACCCTTCCTTGGATTAGCTCTCTTATAGTTTGTTTTAGTCGGATCGTTGGCTCTCCTCGAGTGGGGATAATCGTTAATGTGTTATCGTCATGCACAAAGTTTGTTTATTATGAATTTATAGATAGGGGAGACATTTGTACCAACAGAAAATATATTTGTAGATCACTATGAATCGATTTTCAAATGGAATAATTCCTTATTTAATTTAACAAGTTTTGAAATAACACTGAATTTCCTGAACTCAACTTAGGTTTTTATTATTTAAATGTTAAATGATTTTTAGTCCATCGGTAGAACATTCTTCATGAACTAAATTTAAATTTATTTCTTTTAAACAGAATTAGGAATAATTAGCTTCTAGCTACTTTGCGACTGAGGCAGTGATAGGCTTGCAGTGCTAGG
This sequence comes from Halyomorpha halys, assembly GCF_000696795.3. Classification (NCBI taxonomy): domain Eukaryota; kingdom Metazoa; phylum Arthropoda; class Insecta; order Hemiptera; family Pentatomidae; genus Halyomorpha; species Halyomorpha halys. The sequence continues at coordinate 468,157 of NW_027105918.1, forward strand.
GCTCCATTTTCCAAATAGTTAAATAACAAATCCAACAGAGTACACTGAAAAGCATAAGATATCTCATTGTGAACTAAGTTTATAAGTAAAGCAATAATACACTCCACTAAAGTTGTTTATCCGAGTGCCGAAAGAAAGGAAGGGAATCTAAATAATAGATAATATTTTTGTGAAGATTTTTATATAAGTACAATGCAAAATACCAATTGTAAGTTCATTAGATGTTATATTTATCCCAAAAGACTACTTAATTTAATCGATTCTAGGTAAATTTGTACTTTCTGCTTTCATGAACGTATTCCGTGGTTAAAAAATAAACAATGAAAATTCTTTTAACAGCAAAATATGTAATAATTTCAAAGGAGTGAATCCCTAAATCAGTCTGTATATGATCATGGCGGCTAGCGTTTTACTTCTTTGTACACAGATTAAATCTTAAATTACAGATTTAAAAATTAAAATTAATTTTCTTTTTTTATGTCTTCAAATATCCCATTGAATGCCCTTTAATTTATTATGCCATAACTATTCGCTAGTATTCATCTTTAAGAATTTATTGGCAAATGAATACCTAATTTGTTGCTCTATTGTATTCAGTAGGTAATCTCTAGTTATTAAAATGTTATCACTTACCGTCTTTGTTCATGGCTGATTGGAAGCACTTGTTGAGCCTGCAGGCCCTGCACTGGTTCCTGTGAGTCTTGTCTATGGGGCACCTGCCCTTCAGCTCGCCCTGGGCTTTGCAAGTGTACACCCTGTTCCTGTGGATGCTCCTTTTGAAGAAACCAGAGCACCCTATACCGGTCCAACAAAGAGGAAATAACAAACTACGGTCATAGTAAAAGTTCATGGCTTTGGGATTGTTCTAATTTGATTTTTACTCCCTATCTAGCCATATCTGGCACACGGGGAGGTTATCTTACAGGTTACCAATCTATTCTAACCGAGTATAACAAGAGCCCAAGTGGAAAAAAAAGTTAGTTATTTCACCCCAATTTTTTATTACCTTAATGAAAACCTTGTATAATTACTGGACGAAATTGATGAGTCTGCCAAGTATCGGAAGGGGGAATAAAAAGTGACTGCTGTTTCAAAACGTAAAAAAAAAAAATTCATTCGGAGCTCTCTATCGTTAAAACTACCAACACTACTAAAACATAATAGGACATCATTTAAAGTATATGAGCCTATGTGAGCTGTTATTAGTTTTTTTTAGTGCAACATTTCATAAAAAATGTACTGAAAAATCACTTTCTATAGTTAGTATATTGATGGAAAATCTATATTTCAGGAAATGAGATGATCAAATGCCAATTAGCACTCAAATTGAAGCTATTTTAGTGTGCTTTAAAATAGTTTATGTTCGCAAAAGTAGTATTTTTCATGATATTGCTATCATAAAAACTATTATCTCTAAGAAGATAAACTACTTTATAGTACATTAAACTATCTTTAATCAACATTTTGTGAATTTATTACTGGCCACTCATCTCACGTGAAAGTATTTGATTTGGTATTATTGGAATATCATATTTAATTCAATACATTTCAATATTAATTGATAATATATTAATATTCAATATTAAATATTTTAATTATAAGCTTGCGTGATTATTTTATTAGAAAGGAATTTGATTTGAAGTCTGTAGTGAATAATTTATTCATTTTTCATGCTACGGGTTAGATCAATCAAATATTTACTAAAATAAAAGAGCAATAAAATATTTATTGCTAGCATAAATGACCTCTTTTTATTTCATATAAATGTTTAAAAGACCATTGTTAATTCTGGTATACTTTATAATGGATTTGCACTTAAGAACTTTCCCGGCTCAACTGTTAAAAGTTACTATGAAGCGTTACTTTACTGTGAAGTAACTGGATATGAAGTTACCTTAACTGAGAGGAACAGGTTTTACTTACCGTCACAGCTGTAAATCCCGTAGTGCTTCCCCGAACTGCGATCCCCACAAACTTTGCAAGGAATATCCAACAAGCGATCGCCTGCAAAATAGAACTTCATTACAACTTAATCCAACTTATGAAGCTCTATATCTCCTTAATTGACAGAATTTATTACAGATATATACCTATGCATATATGCGTGTGTATATGTATTTATCCTTAATCGTTGTTATGTTAAAATCATACCCATGGAGCTAACTCCAGACTTAGACTTTTATTTTGAGAAAATAAATAAAATGAAATATAATAATGCTCACTACCGTCCGATAACTTTTCTCTCACACCTAGCAAAAATATTTGAAAAAAATATCTTCAATTACGCCGAAGATTTCTGTAGAAAGAGCGATGTCATACCACAAGAACGGGCAGATTTTTAAGAACACTTATGTACAATCCATCGTTTAATGATACTGCAAAACGAGTTAAATCGCAATTTAAATTAGAACACCGCCACGCCAATATCAATAGATTGTTCAAAGGCCTTTGATGCCGTCTCATACAGTCTAGTCTGCCGGTGGTTGATTGATTATAAATGTCCTGAGCAGCTGTATTCGATTCTGAAATCACTTCTCAGTGAACGTTTTATATTTGTAAAGGTTGGTGAAAAGTGTTCAAAACGAGTATCACTTCTTGCGGAGTTTCACATGGGGCAGTTTTGTCACCAATATTGTTTTCTGTGCACGCTTCTAGTTTTGGAGCAAAATATAAAAAAGCTAACGTATCTCCATGCAAATAGTGACTTTGAAAATTCATCCTTTCACTATAAAAGGATCTCAGTTCTATTGTATACATACATATTTATGTCAAGTGTATATATTATTGTGCGTCTATTTATAATAGACAGTACATATACGTATTATTAGCTATAAATTTGTAAATATATTATAGTATGTTCCATCCTGATTAAAAACAAAAAATCTATCTACCTTAAGTAATATGACCTCATTATAATGATAATGCGGTGGAATCAATTTAAGTTTTGTCCCGGAGTAAAATTATTTTTTCATTTTATAGCATTTATTTTTTTTTTTCTTGTCTATTTCTTGTCTATTATATCTTCTTTTCTCTCATTTGTATTTAATTTAATTTTCACTTATATTTACATATTTTTAACCCTACCTTATTGTATTACCTTTTTGTATTTTATCCTATTATGTTGAAATATTTTGTTTTTGTTTTTTATATAGTTGTTTTTGTTTCTTTTGATGAAGCTCTACTAATTGGGGCGAAACGATGGCAGTTGTTGACTAAATAGTTGTTAACTATTTCTTGTTTTCTTCTGACCGCATCCCTGACCATCTTCTGCATGATATTTTTTCATGTATTTTTACTTACCCGAATATACTACAACGGCAATATCATTTTAAGAAGTAAAGTTTTCAGATTAGATATGGAAACGACAGAGACAACTACTAATTGTGAAGGTGCGGGAAGAGCGAGGAGGGATAGGGAGGGAGGAGGAATAGGGAGTGAGAAGGGCAGTGCATTAGCTCATTGCCCCGCGGCTGGGCCGCCTGATTGTACTCCCACATCAGCTCTTTATATTATATCAGCTGTCCCCCAATTATACTCCTCTCGCCCTAATGCTAAATATCTTCTAAATAAATTATTTTATTTTTTTTAAAAAATATGTACATAAAACTTAATAAATCTATAATTATTGTACAAAAATATTGAAACAAGCACACAAACCGATAGATAATGATCGTTAGGTAAAATTATTGTTTTTCCTAAATGATCGAAAATCATCTAGTGTCCATAATCAAAGTTACCACAGAGATTAAAGCACATCTCATTGCAACAATATAACCTATTAAGAATTGAGAACTAAGAACTTTGGTTTTGATCACACACAACTTTCACTTATTACTCTATAATAAGATGAAATAAATCCTTGTACGTTTGAAAACAGCTATTTATTATTCAGGATACCAGTTCTCTTCCTTAATGTATATTTAATATATAGATAAGGAGAAATAAAATTGGACTATTATCATAACCTTGAAACACGAACACATTTATTTTATCCTGCAGTTAATTATCCGATTCATTTATATTTTATATTTATCTATTGTTTCTTACTAATGATATGATATTGTTAAGTGATTAATAATATATTATTAAACGATAAAAATAAACAAAATTAAATGTACTTCAGGGGCAGCTTTTTGGAAAATTCTATATTTAAGTCCTGTCACATTTTTTTATTGAGGATATTTGCTAAATACCACTTGTTTTTGCTAAATACCTTGCTTTTGCTAAATACCACTTGTTTGTACATCGATATTATGAGTTTCATCAAAATCGTTAAAGGATCTCTGTGGATCTCGAGACTAAGTTAAAACAGTTGTATAATTGCTTTACATATTTAATCTTCGGAGATTCTCGGGACGCCCCTGTAACCCAATTTTACCTTGAGTTGAAGTAGTACCTCTCCTTTCGTCGTATATTTTTTTGTACATTCTTCCTCTACCAAGTTAGTTATCCAATCCCGTCGTCCATCTACATCTCCGATATCCTTCAATTCAAATCCTCTGTACATGACCGCAACACCCCTTCTTATAAAATATATAACAGCACATCGAACCGCAGCCTTTCCCTAGGCAGATCTTTCCCTATCCGTTCCTCTTCTCTATGGAATTCCATTACTTCCTTCTTTCGTTGCTCTGATACCCTTCCAACCTTTAAACCCCGTATCTATAATCACCTACTATCTGACCAGTCCCCGAAGAATAACGATTAAAAGTAGCAAATAAAAATGTATAGACTCCGCAAATACGTCCATTTGTTCATATAATCATCCCTACTTCATTTTGTTTTTATTTTTTTTATTTTTTTATTTTTTTATTCAGTTTATGATTTGTTAGAGGATTTTCTCCCCTTTTTGTTAATTTATTTATTTTTTAATATTTAATGTTTCTGATATTATTTTAAACTTGTTAATATTTATATAAATAGTAATTGATTTTTTTTTTCATTTTATTTTATTACTATTAGTTAGTCACCTTATGATTTATGATATATGCTCTTATTTTATTTGATCTATTTTTATTTTACATATTATTTTATTTTTGTTAATTATTGTAGCTTAATTTGTTTTATTTTCCAATTTATTATTTTAATTATATTTTATAATGTTATTTTTGTCTCTAAAATTTTGTATTTAACTCTAAGTCTATTTCCATGCCTGTAATATTATTCTAAAGAGACTAGTCCCGGAATAAATAATATCACTATTATTATAATTAATGTTACTTCTCTACGCAATCATTGATTGTGGATTTATTCTTATGTCATTTAGAAATCTCATAACTAATGTAACCGATATTGAGTTAAGTAAGTCGTCCGAAGTATATGCCTAGGTAGTTGAATATCAAATTTGTGGTTGCAGTAACGTAGTCAATTTTGGGATTGAATTGTAAACGAATGGGGAAGTAATCAGTGCTGTGATTAGGCCAGCCTAGGCTTAAGTGGAGTGATAAGAGTATATCTGTTTACTGATATTGGTCTCCAAAAACATTTTTTCCATACTAAAACAGGACTGTATGTGTCTATAATAACTTACTAAATGACTTATTGATCACTGCAAAACGACAATGCCTATGAAGTTGAAATTATTAATAGTGGTTCCTTCTTATGCCTGTATATATGCAATAAGAGTGGGTTAAAAAAATTGGTCAAAATGGTTTATAAAAAAAAAATTTTACTAACCGAAAAAAAGTGTATGGGATAACTCGGAAACCCTGGATCTTCCAGATCATTTTAGCCGCTCAATTTGAATAATTATTGTTTTTTTACCAAAGAAAGCCTACAATATCTAAAACGGACAGTATTACCAACAATTTGTACTTTGAGATGCATATATATTTTTTTAATATTCTGACCAGATTTCCATATATCTTAACTTATAAAAATAATTGATGGGTACTGACCAATTTTGACTTTTTGATCACTGTATCTCAAAAACAACAATAGCTATTAAGGTTATATTATAAATAATGAAATAAGGCGATAACAATTAATCTATATTATCATTTTCTCGGCTAAGATTTAGAATTTCTACTCATTTTTGATAAAAACCTAAAGATACCTCTACACGTTTGTCAATGGATGGCAAACTATCGGACGCGCAAGCATGTAGATGAGTAATTTAGATTGGTTGGTCCAAGTTGGTCTGAGTTTGAGGCCGGCGGTTTTTTTTAACACAAATCAAAGGGTGCTCGTGCATCCACCCGTTTGTGTTCAATTAATATCGTTTTATAACTTCTAACCGATGAGTATTTGTGTTTTAGTTAATTAGTGAAAGAATTTCCCCAACCTTCAGATTCTATAATCAACTTTTTTTGTAGTATTGTTTATTTCAAAATTCTATCGATATGGTGTAAATACTTTGTTTCAACTCTTGTTAATTAACTTTAGCAAATTTTTTTGATTTAACACAACGCTAATACAGGTTTATAAAGACATTGTATGTTTGGGCAATTAAATTAAAAAATATCTGATAAAAATTCTAGAAGGAAGGTTGAATGTGTAGGTAATGTTGTACAATTTATATGATTTTTTATCATCTACTATTTCGCTGGTATTTACATTTACTTTCATTTCGCCTACCCTTATTTTGTCCTTTTTTATGAAGGTAAATATTTTAAATAGAATTAAATAAAATAAGTAAATTGAAACACACACAAGTGTGTGTACACGGGGGTTTGTTAGTTTGTTTACCAAGCATTTGTACAGGTCTTAAATTTGTTGCAAGTGGTAAACGTGTACATCGTGTATAAAGTATGTATATATTTATCAGAACCTGATAGTTTTCTTAATTTTACAAAGCAAAGACTATTCCAGGTAAGAAGGCAAAAATCCAAAAATAACCAATATTTTTACGGAACATCGATGTAAACAAAATTCATTAATTATTAAATTTTTAAGTAATACCAGGGCCCTGTTTCATAAAACTAATACTATTAGTCTTATCGATTTAACTTAATACAATTACACTGACTTGTACAATAGTAACTTGTACTTTAGTACTTTTTAACTCCTGTTATATCATTGATAGTCCTCCCTATTATGAAAAAAATAATATGAATCAATACTATTAGCTTTTATTATGAAATAAGGCCCAGGAAGAACTACATATACAAATATATAAAATTAGTTAGTATAACATCGCAAAATTTATAATAAAGAAAAAAAGAGAAACTTAATAACGTGACCTAAATAAGGCCGATTGACTATTTTTATGTTTTATTGCGCATGTGTACTAATGTAAATCACGTTGTCTGAATTCTATTAGAATCTGGAGTTCAAACCTCTGACTTCATCGAAGTTTGTACGATTTCGTACAAATCTTCAGTTGTTTTAGTGAGTGTTTTAGCACTTGTTCTGTTATTCATAGTAGTTACATATTAATTTATTGCTCTCCGTCAGTAAATGTATTCTATATATTATGTCAGCTCGTAATGTTTAGAATGTTAAAAGAAATTGTAATAAAAATCTAATTTCCTTCTACGGGCGCCACCTATTGCGAAATCGTATAATGAATCATTTGTTCGTTGCCATTTCGTCAATTTTGGAAGGAATGGAAATTATTTTCGGTAATCGAAATTGATATTTAGTATTCTGGTAGGGCTATAACTTGCAAAGATTGTTTTGAGTTAGACTAAAAATTAGATGTTTCTATAAGAAATTCTTTTGTGTATAATGCCAATATAATTTTAATTTATTTTATAATGAGCGTTCTTCTTCATACTCCTATGCAAAACAATTTCCTAGAGGTGATATCTTTACAAGCAGATAATAAAATTCAACTTGAGCCTATCAAAATGTACATATACAAAATTAAAGAACTGTTGTAACTAATAAGGCCCACAACTTGAATTTGAATACAAATTGTGTTAATATGAACTATGAAACTTTTGAACTGGAAAGTTTATCCTATATAAAATTGTAAAATATAAAATTATTTAAAATATGAAACTGTTTTAAAATATATAGTAAATCAATAAGGGGTTATAAAAAATGATTAAAATAAGTTGGGCGTTATTTGAGTCATGGGCCATATCAAAAAATGAACAATAAAAAATAACTTGAGATAAAGAAATAAAATTAGAAATTTTATAAATCCTATTATATGAAATTAGGAATTTGAAGACCTGCTGGTCTTGATATAAGAACTTAACTATGATATAAATTGTAATGTTTAGATTAAACTAAATATAACTTAACTTTTTACTATGGTTATATGTATATTTTTATAAACTCAGGTTTAAAGATTATTCATTATATCTCAAATGGATTTAAAAATAATAATAATAATAATAATTAGAAATAGTTCTAACGGTATAGAAATACTTATTACCTGTTCCCATCCTATGAAGAAAAGAAATAGGTCAGACCATTATGCCGACATTGTTCGCATTTGCAGTAGATAATCCTCAAATATTCCGAACTCTGGAATCTGAAATTAAAAAGAATTTTATAATTATTGTTACAATATTTTTTAGATGGGTAATAATAATGGCAAGCTTTCAGGTTTTGTCAACTTTCAGTGTGAACAAATACCGTTAATGTTTGTTTAAGAGTTTGTTAATATTAGCCTTTTAATGAATCAAAAAAAGAGCAATAAAAAACATCAATTGAGTGATGAAACATTATCCTAAATACACACTAATAGAAATATTAAAATCAACAAACCATAAAATAAACAACTCCATCTTTTCAAAGAGGTGTGATCGAGGAAAATGACGGTTTATTAATTATACTAACCCTTGTCTATACTTGTCAAACATAAACTTATAGTCAACTTCACAGATGCAATACAAATTTTACAATCTCGACCATAGCAAGGTCCTGTAATTACATATTTATTAGTTCTCATTGCTTTATTTACATCACTTATATTGTATATAACTTTTTGGTAACACTTAATACATTTATGTAGACTTAAATGATATATTATCCAAACTGCTTTAAACTCTTGGTGATGGTATCTGTGAAATTGACCATCGATATACTCAATACAAGTTAATTTTTTTTAATGAATTTAATAGCAAAATGAAATAGTAACAATAAATACTTAAACCATAATAAAATTAAACAAAAGAACTCCAAAACAAGAACATTACAAAACAAGAAAATTCTAACTGTAAATAGTCCGTAGTAAGTAATCAGAAGAAATTCAAAAGTGATGGTGAATAGTGAACAAGTTAGATAATATAGTAATATTTTAAGATAAATTTTAATTTTTAAGATAAATATAACTATTAACGATGAAAATATAGAAAGATCTATACTTATTGTTTGGGGAAAAAAATCTTTAGCACTTTTAAGTACAGATTCAGAAATGTTTATAATATTAGAAGAGATAGTGTAGTTGTGAAAAAAATGCATTCACCAATGTGAATTAAACAAAAAAAAAAAACAGATAATTTTTTTCGACTACAGAATTGATTGTTTAGACAATATTATTATTATTGTTTAGACAAATTAAGCTCACCTAGCGTATTTTATATAAATTGCTTCTAATGATTATAAAATTTATCTTTTTTTAAATTTAAATAACTACTGTTTTGTGTGAATCGATTTTATAAAATCCCCTACGACGCACTAACTGACATCAACTACTTAATTCACTTTGTTGTTTATAAGACCAATTGATATCTGTGATTAAAAAGATTTATAAACTTACCGACTAAGAGTGACGCCAACCCCGATAAGAGTCGCTTTGACAGTGAACCCTTGACCGGCAGGCAGTGATATATAAGGGCGGGGGGCGTGCCCGGTGGGCGTGGCCTGGCCTGGCCAATGGGACACTCTGTTGCCCGCCCCTCCACCGGGACCTCCTGGCTTGCTACCCCATATTAGCACCCCCACCCACAACCTCTCACCTTGTAATCAATTTAGTCTGTTCTTTTTAAAAGCCTCAGTCAAGAGTTACCTTTTCCAAGGAGAGCTCCACATGAACCTCGTATGACAACGGTCGTTTGTTAGCCAAATCGGAACTAGCTGAGCTCATAATGACGGATGGCGGCCGCTGGCCAATGGGCAGTCGCTTTATATTCAGTCGCCTTTTACCTCTGCCCAATCAACTATGTCTAAAAGATAAATTAATCTCTGCTTGATTTAAGATAACACGTTAACTCAAATCATAAATATCAGAATGGATACTATAAGATTTTTATTAATTCATAATTGACTTCATGTTATATTTTATTATTTTTAATTTTTTTTTTCCTTAAAAATAAAGAGTTGTACTTTCATTATTCTTATATTTCTTCAGATTTTATAATCGAATAGTACATCCACATACCGCAGAACTGTTAATGAAACATTATTGCCTATATCCCTGAATAGGATTAGGATATTCCAGCTGTGGCATTTCATTTGTTTTTCACTTTTATCAGCTCTGGATTGACTCTGAGGTCGAGAAACGTAAATAGCGTTAATAGAACGTGGCAAATGGGACTCAGGTCATGGAGGCTTTACAAAACCACATTATATTTTCAAGAAAGGCGCTTACAGGGCACCTTAAGTCATACCTAAGCCTCTATGCACACTCAACCTCTATAATTGCAATAGTACACCCTGTATCTAACGTTATTTGTGGTTGGGATGGCCCTGGCGTTTGAGTATTATCTAGCCATATCACTTCCTTGTATAACAGTTGGCCCTGATATGAGACTTCCTAACGAAGAAGTACTGGGCCATTGACTCTTCATTGATTTTAGTACTACAAGTTTATTTTTTAATAGAAAATATTTTAAAAACAATTGAAATCTTGAGATATACAACATCGATTTTATAATTTTGTTTTATTTTTAACGTGACTATATAATCTCATTAATAATTTTCTGTCGAAGAATATTGTTGACCTTAACTAGTTAATTCATATAATTAAATTAGGGTCAGTCGAGGTATTGAAACCGTTCATAAATCGATGTGTTGTTTTATTTAATAATTTAATAAAATAATAATATGTACTTATATCGTCTATTTTGTAATGTATTTATTTGACCCATAATGTGGCCAGATCTTTTTTGAGGATTTAAACTTTGGTTCTGGGAACCAATTCTGATACGAAAATCTGGATTTTCATATCAGAATTTGAATAAGCTTGATTGCATATGAACTTAAATTTTCTCAGTACCAATACATTTTGGCGCTCATATTTTAATCTTAAAAATTGGCCCTATTTTTTTTTTTTTTTTTTTTTTTTAGACACACGTCATTACCGCGATTACGCCCGAAGTGCTCGAAATTTTTAAGAAAAAATTTATATTACTTTTATTTTAGATTAAAAAAAAACAATTTTTTTTCATAGAGGTCGAGCGCCCTGGTCCTCACACTTTGTATTTTCCCCTAGTCTAATTACTATCCTGCCTTATAATAACGATAAGATCTGATTATTCGCATTAATTAGATCCTGGAGAAAAATACATATTCAGTTTAAGTTGGTTGTTGCATTACCTTCCCTGAAAAAAAAAGTTTAAATTTCTTCCTCCCTTCTCCATTCCTCCCCCCAATAAAAACCTAACCTTTGTGAAAATATGGGTTATTTTTCATTACAACATCATCATTATATAGTTTAATTAGATGATAAGCAAAAATGAGTTTTTATATTTGTTAAAAATCTTCGAAATTCATTTAACATTATGTTAAATTTTTGAGTTATGTTGACGGTGCGGTGCGGTAAGATCTGTAAACAAAATTACATTGTTCTGATGCGTCCTGAAATGGAATTCTGATACAATTTTGTTGTTTTGAGATTTTCCGAAATGTTTGCGCGCAAATCGTCAAAAACTGTAAGCTAAATTGTTAGCGTTTTTTTAGCTATTTATGCATTAAGGACCTTTCCGATTGAAAAAGAACCCGATATGAATTCGGCTTAGTATTTTATATAATAACAGAATCCGAAAATAAAGAAACCCTTTCCATTGGGTATTTTAGAGGTAAGTACCCTAGAGAAAGTTAAAACATCAACAATAAACCCTCAAAATTAATCTAAATTCTGAAAATTTGGAAACCTTAGTATTTAACTGTCTTAATAATTCTATCTTACCTCATAGATTTCATATACCATAGATCAGAACTGAAACTATGATACAACATACTATACAAACAATTTATTAAACAAAATAAACGAAAATCAATTATATAAAAATCCAAAACAGTAATGTATGATCCGATATATCACCAATATTTTTAACAAGTAGAACGGGGCATTAAACAGTAATATAATGTTTTTATTGATTAATGTTATTATGAATTAATAATTAATTTTAATAATAATGTGGACCGCTACAACCCATGAAGGGTCAGGGGATCAGGTTACTTTGTAAGGAAGACCGGTTATACAAGGAGGTGATTTTTTCAAGATCACGCTCAACCATCAGATGTTTCCTCAATTGAGGGTACCTACTTTATGAGAATAGGTTGACCCCAGGACCCACAGGGTTGACTATGGCTACTGTACAGAATAAATAATTATCTGTCACATTAAGATTCATATCTGAGTCTTTAGAGTTCTTAGCGCCTTACCTCTCTGCCACCCCAACAAAAGTGACTCTTCCCCTACTCCTCTGCCACGCCTCTGGTCCATCAAAAGGCCCACCTTTTTGACTTCACTCAGCTTATTCCCTCCACTATGCTCCTTCCTCCAAGGATGTTATTCAATGACCAACTTTTTTTTTTCAAAATCAACATTTTATGAATTTGTTTTGGCACTTATCATAGAAACTACTACTCCTATAAAGATAATCATTGTAAACTAATTTTTGGTAGTAATTACCCTAACTTACCTACTAGGAATAAACAATCATAATAAATATTTTTTTAAATTGAGTTATTTTTTTTATGGATTTAGTTGTTACTATAATAAAGTTTATAGGTATTAAAATATGCAAAAAAAGTGTGTTATAGTAAATAATCTATTATATAAAAATCAATATTTGTTTTAATAGAAATCAGTTGTACTTTACGCGCTACTGTTCATCCAATTCTGATAGGGCTTTTTGTTAAATGTTCAGGATTATCCCAAGCATTTTTGAGTAGTTCTGAAAGTATACGTTTTTTCATGGTTACTATATGCCAATCAATTTGTCTCTTCCTAAAGAATAAGAAAAATATATTGCTGATACTATTAAATGATGAATACAAATTTTAAAAAACAATGAGGATTTCAATAAAGTATGAAGCAATAAAATGTTCTATTTTTTTTTTTTTTTTTTTTCCCCGAACCCTCTAAAACAGAAATAAAAGTGTATTAATAAGTGCATTACTGTGAAAAAAGAAAAAGTAATTCGTGTTGTATCTTACCTTTGAACATGCTGTAAAATGTTCTATAAAAAAGCGAATTCCTTTATAGCGTGTCAAAAACCTTAAAATACCATTTTTCAAATAAATTAAAATCTAACAATTCTTCAATTTGATTCGTTTGGAATATTTTTTTGGTCTTGTGGTGACCATTGCTCATATTTTCGTAAGTTCGTAACTCCTCTCCATTTAACCAATTCCAACGTTAATACAACCATTGGTCAGCTGAATGTCTGCTCTTTAAACCTAAAATTCAGATTTAATGCCCTTATTACGGTGAAGTATTAGTATCAATTAAAGAAAAAATTTCCAAACGTTTTAATTTATATCTCCGGTTCTGAATTGTTTAATTACTTAACCTTAAACCACTGCCCAGTTTGGTATAGATTTGTTGAGTCTTTTTGATGTTATTTCATTTTTTGATTTTTCAAAAGAAATCGATGTCTAATGTGAGGTAAAATTTATTTTCGTTATTTTTTCGAAAATTCGTATTTAAGGGTTTTTTAAGGTGCTTAAAACGAATATCAACGTTATTTCTCTCCTAAAAAATATTTAACCATACTTTGGTTGATCAGTCGATTTGAATTTTTTTAAATATAGTTCTAATATTGATGTGAGGGTTATTGTATAAAAACTATTAATATTTTATGTAGTATATACATGACAATGTAATAGATAGTCAAATTGTCTAAAAGAATTAGAAAAAAACCTAAATTGTTTATAACGGTTGTACAGCGAATTTAGTTGTTACCATTAATCTAGAAAGAATAGATGCAAGAATAAATAAGCAGGCGTTTCTGATATATTATTAGACGTCTTAAAATGATAATACATGGTGAAAACTTAAGTTCCTTAATGTTGTGACGTCATTCATACTTGAAAACTGATTACGAGTTTTTAGAATAACTTTCTCAAATACGTAGAAAAACGAAATAAGCCAAATCCGCTGAGTCTGGAAGTGAAAATGAAAATAAATAAATAAAACAAACAAAAAGAGAGAGTGGAGATGGAAAGGGAGTGATAGAGAACGCCTTGCCACCACGTCCTGGTCAACAGAACGGCCGGACCCACTGTTTGCCAAACAGCAATCTCTCTGCTCCTCCTCCTACCAATATCCCCTCTATATTGGAACAGATCCCCTCCATCCACCGGGGATTAACAAAAATTGGAAATCATCCCTAGATTAGAAATGTACAAAGTGGTAAAAAAAAAAAAATATTGGCTTCGCCTATCATAGCATCAAAGAGAATAGTAATCCATAACAACACTTGAGTTAATGTTGTAATCCTACATTGATCCAGAGGCGGGTATGCCCCCTTCTTAAAAAAATTGTAATTTTTGGAATAATTCTATATTGGATCTTTAAGATTTTTTTTTTTTAAACAAATTTAGATTTGTTTCATAATGAAATAAGTAGTTCTTTTATATTTAGAAACTCATTGTCCCTAAATGAACGGTATAAGATTAGGACTTCCCTATTTTTCTTGATTCCAGGAAACATAGTTTCATGTCTTCATTTACATTACATGTAAAATTTTAGGAAGTTAAATCAAATATGTAGCCCTCCAAGGAGTTTTTGTGGCTTATAACAGTTTCTGGGTCTGTCCTGACCTATAACCATATAGTTCTACCACCTTTGAACTCTTACCATCATTTTTTTTAATATAATATATTTTTTTATACAGATAAATGATTCTTATGATTTATTACCAAGACTTATTTGGTTAATATTATTTGATTAAGTACATTTTACATTTATGTTTTGTTTAAAAACAAATGATATGGACTAAATATGACCCCCTGTAATATAAGCATCATTAGTCGTAATATAAGCAAGAGAGGGAAGAGAGGAATTTTTTTCTGGGATTAAGAGAAATATTTTTTTTTATTTTCTTGAATTCAAAGTTATCATGCGCGCGTAGACTCCAGGAAGTGGTTCCCTGGCTAGGGATGGAAGATTAGGAGGAGAGGAGTATTCTGAGAGAGAACGTACGTTGCACCTGAATGAATTTACTCCAAAATTTCTCTTTTACACAACTGGACCATGACCTTCATACAATTACATCAACTCATCATTGACCTTCAGTGACCGGAATTCAAAATTTATTAATCTAATCTAACCATGTCTTCTCTAGGCCACTCCTTATGATTGGCATTCTGTACTGAAAAGTATAAAGGATTTAAGTCCCTATTCTTGATTTTTCAGGTTCAAAAATTTTTGTATAAAAACTTATTTATACACATATTTTACATTTACAAATATTTTTTATTCAATAAATTGTATATTCTAATAATATCCTTGTTAAAAGTGCATTGTGTATGGATAAGTTTTTATACAGAATCTTTTTAACTTTATATTGCGTTTCCTGAAAAATCAACAATACGGACTTAAATCCTTTAAATATATCAGTTTAGAATTATACAATAGATTCCAGAAATGTATTCCCTTGTCCACTCTCTTCAACGGTGTAGATTGTTCAATATATTCATTTTCATTCACTTTTAGTCTATTTCATTCAATTAAATTTCTTAAATACAGTCCACTCATAATAACGCAACCAGCACATTCTAAAGTGAAGTAGTCCCTGGCCTCTAGTTGAATGTGGACTTCATACATTTATATGAATGAATTATCGTAGTTCATAAAGCAGGGTTCAGTTAAATATTAAAATAATTAAGTTAATATGGGTGGACTTCATTCACATGTCTGCCTTCACCGAATGTAAAAATACTTAGCAAAAAATACCGGAGAGACGAGGAACACTTTATTCAAAAAGCAGTGCCGACTAACTGCGTTCGGTTGCTTCACACACAGCTTACTAAGACTGGTTGGACAATCTATTATTCTTATATTACATAGGACTAATCAGTAAATATTATAATACACAGCATACTAAGACTGATTGGGCAGTCTATTATTCTTGTATTACATAGGACTAATCAGTAAATATTATAATACACAGCATACTAAGACTGGTTGGACAATCTATTATTCTTATATTACATAGGACTAATCAGTAAACATTATAATACACATGACTTTTTCCCTTATTGCTTTAGTTCTTTAATCTTTTTATTTTTCTATATTTTAATATTGCGAAACTTTTCTTTTTTTATAATATTATTCATTTCTTTTCTACTATTGTTTACCTATAGGTGTACATATCTAGGTAAATAATAAATAGAAAAATCTCTCTGTATAATAAATATAAAAATTCTAAATATAAAAAATATATATATATACATAAAAATCCTATATGTTCATACAAAATTATTAAATTAAATTAAATGAAAATCTGTACCGCTACAACCCATGGAGGGTCAGGGGTTACTTTGTAAGGAAGTACTGTTACTGGACCAACGGTTGTGCAAGGAGGTGATTTGGTCAGAATCACGCGCGACCGCCAGATTTTTACCCAATTAGGTGCACTAAATTTAGGAAGCTGGGTGGTCCTCAGGAGGGCTCCTGAACCCACAGGAGTTGACTCACGGCTACAGTGTAACAGAAAACAATTTTCTGCCCAGGCGGATTCGAACCCAAGTTCTTGGAGTCAGTAGCATCGCCCCTTACCATGTTGCTACCGCGCTCCCATTATTTCCATTAAAATCTAAAAAAATATTTATGCATATAAAAAATAAATAAATTTAAATAAAAGTAATAAATATAAAAGTGATTATTATAAAAAGTTATAAATATTTAAAAACGAAGGGTAATAATTATAAAAAGAACAAATACAAAAAGTAATCATTTATCAGTTTTATTTCACTAACTTCACTGACAAGAAAAAATATCTAATCATGCAAATTGGAAATCCTTCTTCTGTTTATTTTTTTGATAGATATCGTGGCTCTTCTTTTCCTGTTAACTGTTTCCTCTTTTTCCTGCGTAAAAGGAGTACATGACCATGTTCACACTCTGCGTTTTCCGCTTGGAAATGACATTTGAGTGGACATTTCATAATTAAAGTTTGCAACAAACCCATATTGTGGACCTAGATCAATGCATGATGCTACTGACATGGTGTGGATCTAACTTAACGCTCAACAAAATCTTAAAATTTGTTTTCTCACTTATAGTTATCAATAGCGACCGAATTTTCGTGCAATAGCACCTTTTGTTACTAAGTTTCAAGTTTCGCCAAAACTCAACAGAAATTGGAATCATGGAAGAGACAAATAACACTTATTTAATATTGCCTCAATTGCATGTTAGATGGTTTTCCCACACTTCAGCACGCTTTGAATTTGTATTTCCACTTACCTACAAATGGTAGTACATGATTAACGCCATGACGTGGAGCAATTTTTTCGTTAAAATCGACTAAGAATTGATTTATCCAATATTTTCGATTTCCTCCACAACAGTTCTAACGGTCTAAGTTAACCCATTCGAGACAGCACATATTTATGGATACCATCCCCAGAATCCAAAAAATTATTTTGCTTATTATTGGCCATTTTTGTTAAAACACACGTTTACAATAGAATCAGTGGCTTTGTAACTCCCTTTGTAAAAACATAACAAAATTGAACACATAATAAAATTGAACAACATTTATTCCAAAAATAGTCGGGTGACATGACATCCTTATTTTAGGTTCAGTAATGAAGGAACAAAATCCATCATGAAACCAACATCAAATTTTATTTGTTCACACTTTGAATTAAATTAAACTCGCTAAATACTCTCTAAATTTATGCAAACATACATAAAAAATACATTACTCTGATTAAAATCTCCTAAAATGTTGTGTTTTAATGCACAAAAATCCGATCTCTAGTCGATACTTACCGATAGATGAGTTGTTCTATGAACTCTATGAAACTGAAAATTATTTTTTGATACAAAGCAAACATATTTCACTATATACAAAAATGGCTCTACCTTATTTACTAAATTTAAATAATTAAATATTTCAATTTTAAATTTAATACTGAAAAAAAAATTGGCTGAAAGGTGTAGCTTTGCTGCTCAAAAGAGTACATAGAATATTATTATATTTTTGAACCCCATTCAATATTGTAGCTGAAAAACTAACGGTTTAATGGGCTTTGGAACTGTAATCTCATTTACCTTTAAAAAGGATAATTTTTTCAAAACCATGTAGAACTTGTCCATTAATTGCCAATGGTTGGCAGCTTTTTATCAGAAAATTGTTTGAAGAACAACTCAGATTTGAAATAAATCAAATTCCAACACAATTTAACAGAAACATCTAACCGAGCTTTCGCCCTCCAGTTTGGCAATAGTTTTTTGAATGGTTTCGGATCAAACCTATGATTGTTTTGCCATGTAATCGAATCCTTAACAGTTTTAAATATATTTTAACAGAAGGGAAATACAATTTTTTTTTCCCCGAATAAATAAAACGTTTAAAATTGAAAAAACAAAAAAAAAAAAATCACTCCACCGATTACCTGGTCCAATTACTACCTAAAGAAAAAAATAAAGATTGAAAAAAGCGGATCCGAACTGAAGGTAGAGGAGGGTGAAGAGGTAAATAAAGTGGAATAAAAAGTTGAAAGAAAAGTCCGCTGAAGACCAATTGGCCGGTTAATGAGTGTAAACATCCGCCCAAGGTAAACAGAAGAATAAATGGCTCCGAGATGATGGGAAAGGAAAAAGAGGAAAAAAACAACAGAAAGTTGTTATGATTTATTTTAAAATGATCATGATGGTTGTGGAGGTGAGGGGTGGGAGAGGGGATTGTTTGTCGAGGGAGAAGCTTTTATGCCCTCTTTCGTATGCAAATAGGGGCATCGGGGGCCGGTATCAAATCAAGTCTTCGGTGTCTCTTCTCCTTCCTATCGATATCTCGTTGCTCATCGATTTTAGTTTTTTAACGTTTATTTTCATTTTACATAAAGTGTTATCATGTGATCGAGTCGAAACTCAAGCCTCAAGCAAATGATATATGGAGTTATTAACAACTTATTTTAATCAGTAAGCGTGTTATAAGACATGATAATATTTAATGCAGAAATCACCCATTGGACCCACTTCACCCGTCTTGTGGATTCTTTCCAAAGGTCTTGAAATATCTTGATTGATCCTACGTATCCCAGATAAAGTTTTAAGTTTTTCTGTTTTATCAACCAGGAAGGGTTTACTCTTGACTTGAAAATTTTATAATTCCGTTCCTTTCTGATCTCAAAGCTCAATCTCAATTATAATTCTGCCTCTCCGGTGTCCCTCGCGAGTGTGTTATCCATAAATAATAATCCAAATTGGTGCATTCCAAGCTCTGCAGGCACTGAAGAATGTCATAATGTCTTAAGGCATCCTTTATCCACTTATTCGCTTTGAACAGATCCGTTACCTAGGACTCTATCTTGGCAAACTATTTACATACTCATACAATACTGAATAAACAACTTCTCATTAAGCACTCCGATACTCTATTACAAAAACTCGTATTGATCATCACGGCTAGGCCAATTTGTACTGACAATTTTGAGTTTTGGGGATCTACGAAATCTTCCAATTCTCCAATCGTTTCTATAAAAAATCAATCCATGATTCAATCCCTAATGCTCTTTATTATTTAAAAATAAAATAATCCTTAAAGTTCTCAATATTGCATTTACACTAGATTATACAATTAGTATCCATCTTACTTCAATTTTATATTACTTTATTCTTTATTAATTTCACACGAACAAAATTTTCGGACTGTCCTTCCATCAACTATTGTTGATTCTTATTTCTTTTTTGTAACAATGTTCTTAAATAGTTATTATTTGTGCGATTTCTAAATGGCATTCTGTCATATTTAGAAAACCTTTAAATGAACGCCATTTCTAAAATATTCCACCAATTTTAATTAATAAACAAATTGTTCTACGTATCACAACTATTGTACGACCGACACATGACAAATGTTCCACGACAGCCGAAATGTATAACACTTTGTTTATTAATTAAAATTGGTGTAATAATTTTGCCTTTTAATTTTAACAGAAAATGTATATATTTTTTAAAAATATAATTAATGAAACTTATAGAAGTTAACAAGTTGAGGGTTCAAGAGCTATTTATAGTATTAAACGATCGTTATACCACTGGATAGCGTGTAAATAAAAATTTAGTTTACATTTATGCTTAAACAAGGATAGAGCGACAGTTTAATGTGGATCGTTCTCTCAAATTAGGTACTTAGGACAGGTTTGTAGAGAGAAGATCAACAGAAACGAATGAGTTTGCCGATAGAGTTTGAATAGCGATCGGGAACGGTCCAAAGAGATCGAAGAGCCGTTTGCTCTGCAAAGTTTGCCCGCGATAAAGGGGATCCTATTAGGGATGTTAACTTGTCCCTAATCCCGGTGGGCTTTGCCGGACTTACAAACCCTCATAATAGCCTTTCGCTAATGTGTCTATGTTTACACCGTCCTGTCCGATCCTCATCGTTTTGTACCGTTTCATCGGTTAATATTTACAAATTGCAACCGATTCGGCAAATTTGAACTGACTCGACCGCTATGCAAACTGGACTTAGACCGCTGCATTGTATTAGTATCCAACTTAGCTGTTTATATATACAGATTATGTGGATGTTATGGAGGAATATTACTTTTCAACTCAATTTAATAAGATTAATGAACACTATTTACTATTATTAGCTAGAATGGAGTTTGAAACATTCATTAGACTGATCTCCAGAAAATCGTAGAATACAGGCACAAATCATGAACATTTTCAAAATGAAATTTAAATTAATGCATCTATTTATTTGACGAAAATAATATTTCTTAGTTTGACTTGCCATTAATGTATTCTTGATTTTAAAAGCCTTCATCGGTGCTCAAGTATACTCCTTTTTAGATAGTCATCGTTATTAAATATTGATTGCTATAATATTAATTGCTTTTAAAAGTGGGTAATAATAATTTCCCTGATTTTTCATTTATAAAATAGCTATTTAGCGTAGCAAAATACGCATTAAAATTTAAAAATTTTTTTCGGCGTAGAAAAGCGAGTCATCATTGTTTTGGCATGACGTAATTTAGGCATACACATATGTGACCTACTCAGTGCGAATTTTGTTTTAATTTACTTGTTTTTTTTCTTTGTTATTTAAACAATTATCTCTTATAGTTATATTTCTTTATTAATTGCAAAAATACTACTATAAAAACTCCTAAAAAGTTATCTGCGCTAGGTGTTGTCGCTGTAAAGTGAAATACTTGAATATACACGCCTATATAAGTAGTTATATAGAATTATTCATTAAATATAAATCATTTTATGAAAATGATATAATTTGAGAAAACACCGAGAAATTCTCTATGCGATACTGTCCTACTACTTTTTTTACTTTATTATTAATTTATTTTATTGAATAGAATTAATACAATATGCCAAAAATTGGCATTAAGTATTACTGAGTCCTACTTCATTTTTGTTTCTTTTCTCTATGTATCCTCAATTATCTTTTCCCTTTTCCTTTTGTGGCTTAACCGGAGGTAAAAATAAAATAAATAAATAAGGTGCTCAGAAAACACTAGGTTCAATAAAACAAAATATAATATCTAATTATTTTATTACTGTCAAAAACTTTACTTGTAACCTTCTTTTTTTTTTAACTTATTTTAAACTAGTCTAATAAATTATGTTTTATCTTCTATTGACATACATATCATCTATTAAGTTTTCTATTCTATTTTATTTTAAATTTTGAGGTATAAGTTAAATTAATAATGTAGATTTTTTAGTGTTACAATCTTATAGAGTTTAAGCACCGTTAGACAGATGTGGGTATAAATAAAGTTTTAAAAAAAATCTATAGCACTGCAAATTGCTCGCAAATTTTGAATTTCTTTACTAGGTCTGAAAAATTATAAAACCGCTAATTTTATCTTGTTCCAAATAATCTACTTCCAAAAATATATTTTTTGTTTAGTTGAAAAATGTATTGAAATTTCATTTTTATTTTTCAGTCATGAAATAATCATTTCTGGAGTTTCAAAATTAGTGCACATGATGTTCATAAATTATTTAAAGTATGCGTACACAGGCACTGACTCAGGGTGTAGGTAGACACTGGTAATGAGTATCGATCTTGAGGTGGTGGCATTAAGACATGACAGGGAGGTGGCGTTAAGACACGAAGTGGAGGGGGTTGCGGTTGACTGATTTTTATGAAGATGGTGGCTGGCGAGGTGCGGGGTCACGTATTGCTAAGATGGCGGCTTAGTGGCCTGCCCCCAGCCCCTTCTTGTCTCGTCTCTCTACTCTTTATCTTGTATTTCCTTTGCCTCTCTGTCTAGGTCCTAGCTTCAGCTGATGGGTCTGGGCCCGGGGTTAAATAAAATTGTACCCCTCCCCCCCCAACTCAATATGTCTCAATATGTGTTCTATTTTTGTGAATTCGTATTAATATATTAGCAGGCCCAGCGATGCCTTGCAATTTACTAGATTTAGGGATGTAGATAGATTAATTGAATACAATTTAAAGTTTGATATAAATTAATATGTTTAGTTATTTACACATTGGATTAATGATTGAATTAATGACTTATTATATCTATTTATTTTATAGTAGTGAATAACTTACATATAATAAAAAAAATATAGTGGAAAAATAGAAATAACTTCAACACTACTGAACCAATCTTGTAAAACCTGTAAGTGGTAACTACACCAAATGACATAAACTAGATATAATTAAACAAATTAGAACAGGAGATATAAAACGTTTAAAATGTTTTTCATTACTTGAAGCTAATATTTCGACCTTAAATTCAATTCATTCAATCTAAATGACATTGGTTAAAAGAGAATACAGAAGCTTTCCAACAGTTGTATGAACTTAGGAATGGATAAAATGCAAAAGAGTTATGAACAATCATATGAATAATTGAATAATGCACATCGGGGGGAGGGGGGGGGAAATCCTCCAAGTGAATCAAGAAGAAAATATATAATAATAAAAAAAAGAATAAAAGGATATAAAAAAAAAATGTTTTTCTTCCGAATTTAAAATTTTCAGTCGTATATTACCTTTTACAATGTATTACATCT
Organism: Halyomorpha halys; assembly: GCF_000696795.3. Classification (NCBI taxonomy): domain Eukaryota; kingdom Metazoa; phylum Arthropoda; class Insecta; order Hemiptera; family Pentatomidae; genus Halyomorpha; species Halyomorpha halys. The sequence continues at coordinate 491,456 of NW_027105918.1, forward strand.
GATTATCTGCATTTTCAGCGATCTTTGTACTTGATTTGAAATATTTTTACATATTTCAACAATAAAAAAATGCGGATCTTCTCTGTTTAATCGTTGCTCACATTAAAAGTTTATTTTCATTCTGTGTATATTTTGTGTGCCCATTTATTTATGACATCGAAAACCTATTTCCAATTTCTCTCACAATATATATTGCAAAAGTGTCTGAGGAATTGGAGTAACCAGAGATGAAATGATGAGATGCTCAAATCTTCATCTATGAGTGAATTTTGCAAAACTCTTGTGAGGAGAAAAAGACATAGACTTGAAGAAAGCTGCTTCTCTCTTATTTTCGATTCTTGGTACAAAATGATATCGTGAATCTTTGTTCTCTACAATAAAGTTCGTTAAGGTGGGACACTTTCCGCAGTTGGCCGCTAACAAATTCTGCTGAATTGACTTCTTTAACTAATTTGATGCCAATTTTTAGTAATTTGACCGAGAATTGTTTTCGAATGTAATTACACAGGGTGTCCAGAAAAGTTATATTATATTATATATTTCTTCATATGTTCTTGTTTATGACTTTTGAAAATATCCCGACTCACATAAAAATATAATGTTTTTTAATTTCTCGATCAGAGAAGTTGATTACTCTTTAGTCACTAAATGTCATGGACATTTAATTTTTCGCCCATATAGACCTCTCCTATAAATAGAAGTTCTCACCAATCGATTATATTTAATTTTATGATAAACATGAACATAAAAATTCTTAACTATCGATATGTTATCATATCTAATCTATCTTGATGAAGTTTTTGAAGGATACTTATACCAAATTCCACCTGATTAACTCGACAAACGATTCAATTCGCTGACAGACATAACTCATATTTATTAGTCACTGAAGATAGACGTGTGACTAACACGTTTAGCAATAACTTCTTGTTTAAATAAAATGAATTGTATCCATTTAAGTCTCAAACATTCTTTATTAATATATTATTTTATATATCTGTATCTATAGTATATTATATTTTCCATCCTCAAGGACAATCTTAAATATAAATTCGCATCACACATCCAACTATTACAATTTTTTCCAGGCTATTCTGGTCAGGTCTAAAAATTTTACTCAAACTAACTTTGTCACTTTTCCATTTAATTTTCCAACTTTAAATTAAATATTATCTTACACTATTATCACTCACTTACCAACAAGGTTGCCCATATGCTGCATACGTGGAGGTTTAAAAAAATTCGGACTCACCTGCTCGTCACTAATCTGCACCTCCGACCATCTTATTTTCATATTAATGTACGGTCAACTACTTACACCTCATTAATGCCAATAACTAAAAAGCTAATTTAATTCTGTACAAAATAAAACACAAGCCATCTAAATGCTAAAAATTCGAACTGTGAGTGGTTCACAAAACAATATTTCTAAAATGGAAAAATAGAGGGTGATTAAAGCCGGTCTTATGGGAGATATCAGATCTTAAAAAATTATGACAAATAATAACTGAATGACCCACTAATTTAATTTCTCTGGTTAAAGTAATTTATTCATTTGAATTAAGAACATTTTTATTACATAAGAACATTACGTTTTTTTTTTTTTTCAATCAAAGACACGTTTTTCCTGAACCTTTGAGAATATTTTTCATGCTCTTTTCTGGAAAATTAAAGTAGTAATTCAGCCGAGTTTCGTGCCCGCTGGTGGAATATCTAGAATTATTACGGACATTTAAATGGACACAGAGCACGAAAACAGCTTTTTGTTTGGGCATCGATCGCTTCTCTTGAAGAAAATATTAAGCTAATTTTCAGTTTATTAATTATGTTAGGTTTTTAGTGTTATGTCGAATATTCACTCCTTCATTAAATGTATCTTTCGCCAAAAAACAATAGAAAAAATGTATCTCGATCATCTTCGCATTATAATATGAAACATAACCATAATTTTATTTTTATTTGACTTACAGATGTAAAACCTTATGATCATCAACGCAACGAATTTTTATGATTTTAAAGCTTTTGAAGATATTTAGTGTATATTGTAAGAAATAATATACGTATATTTAAATACATACACATACATAGAAAAACATATAAACGTACACGCAAGCATACAAATACATATTTTCATAAAAAAGTGCTATAATTTTGACTGGAGATTGTGTGCTTAAAATATTTAAGTACCAATGTTCTCAATGCCATAGAAGCTTCAGATAAATTTTGAGTCAATCAAAAATATGTTTAACCGTGGACAATTCTCAATTGGGTTAGAGCAACTTCCTCTGAGCGGCTGCTACTTGGATATACATTGTGATTTTACTACTCGTTTGAATACCTTTAATTTACTTGTAGAGCTTTTCGATGTTTCTATTTTCAGAGGTCTACTGAGTTTTGATGGTGTAAGAACGGCAGTGCCTCGGTCAGGTAGCGTGAGTGCCTCTCTGTCTGCTAGCTCGTTGCAATTATAACAATGTGGCTTGGAACCCATATGAAGATTACAAACTTACTTGATCTGATGGTTTTAAGAGAAAGTTGAATTCTTATAATGTTGTTCCGGATACTTGTTTCTGGAATTCTTTAGTGAGCTCAATGATTCTGAACTGAATACGATTGTCTTCTGTGTTATTGAAAGGCAAAAATGGAGGTGATATCGCGTTGTGCTTTTTGGTGTATGTAGATTGTAATTTTTGTAATTTAACTTTATAGGTTGAATCGCGGATAAAAAAATACCAGGTAGTTGAGCTTTCGGACTTGGTACAATCGGAATACATAAAATAATTTCGCAATATTTTCAAGAAGTCTGTTCCTTATAATCAACACATGTGGATTTATTTCTGTGAATATGAGAAAGATGTAGCATTGTCTTTACATTGTCATAACAGTTATTCTACCGATTTTCTCCTCAGAGTACAGATATTGCCTTGTTAACATTTTAGTACAAAAGTCCGATGCACAGAAGCAAGCTCATAAAAAGTAATTCTGAAACACGGCAACGCATTTCTGGTGGTCCAAAAACCCTTACTAATTAATATAATAAAGTCACTTTAGTATTTTTCTATAAATTCTAAAGCAGTCTACCTTAGCAAATATTTATGGCAAAATAAATTAAAGAGCCGATTGAGTTGGAAGTGAAGCACTAGCGCTCCAGCGGCGGAGTAAAGCAATCTTAACTCCATCAGAAATAAGCTAACAACTCGGAAAGGAAATCAAAGATAGATGAAAACCTTTGTGTAATCAAAGCCCAAGAAATAAACTAAAAATTATTTAAACGGACGCCAGCCACTGGGGTACAGTAAATGCTGTACAGAAAAGGTCCTACTGACTAGGCTTAGAATAGGTCACACGAGACTCACTCAACCCTAAATTAAATAGCATCAAATTATATAAATTTAAATCATAAAATTGATGACGTTAACGATAAAATCTATGATGGAGGAGTTAAGAACTTGGTAAACGCTATATAAATAATTTCACAGATATATTATTAAATTAAACAAAGATTTAAAATTCCGTTACAATTGTTTTATTTTTTTAAGCTTTTTGTGGCAATAAAGAAAAATATGATAAGATAAAATGGAAAAGACAATAGCTGTGGAAGTAGATGCAATTATGAAAGGTAATAAAGGCAGAGATGGTTATTCTCGCAAATTAGTACCTAAGCCCTCCCTTCTGCAAGGACAATATTGTTTTTTTTTTCTTAGCTCCTTCCATTAACCAAAGGACGCTTTATTTTGTCTTCTGACGACCTAATTAACTCATTTTTACAAAAAAAATGACAATTTTTTTTGGTCAGTTTAAACATCAAAACGGTATCGTTCTAGTTATATCAGAAATCTAATTCTAAATTTATAAATATAATAATAACTTATTATTAATAGTATAGTATATTAAATTCTTCTTAATATATTAACAGATTTTCAATTACAAAATTACTATTACGGACACCTATCCATGCAAAATATCAGCATTAGGTTTCATATTATAAAAATTGTATTTAATTTAGGAATGCTATAATATATTAAATGCCTTCAGTAGAATTCTTTTTTTAAAGTCTGTAAACAAAAATACAATTAAAAAAGTGTCTTACTGAAATATGTAACATTTCCAGTTAAAACAAATTGTATTTAGTGGAGTTGCAAGTCTGGGATCATGCTGCTCATTTTTATACAAGAGAGGTAATTGTTGATTATTCTCAAAGATATATATTTTTTCATATCTTTATTGAAATTTAAAAATGTTCATAATAATACATCCAGTAAATTTGATATAAGTTTAAAATGGAATGATACAGACGTGTAGTCTACGCGTACTCAAACTCCCCATTGGTAGCACTCTAATGACGTTTTTACATTACCAGGTCTCGTGGCCATCTTCTTTTCAGGCGCCTCGAAGGATTAAGTAGGAATAGAAGAAGAAGCAAGGTTAGAAACTAGTGTTAATGATATCTGGTTCGGGTTACATATGAACATCAAGGTCTTTATAGATGATTTTATTTGTGACAAAGTAGGGAGCATTGAGGATTTTAAGAAGGATTTTGGATTGTAAGGGACACCATTCTTCGAGGGTTGTAAAAAGATATGGGATGGCATAACCCTGCTCTTCTAGAAAGCAATAATGAAGCCAAAAAAGCCACGCCCTCGAAAGGGATGTTTACGTTGATGTTAGAAGGAATGTCCGTTCTTCCTATCTAAACTGAAGGCAGCCAGTTATTGGGTATACTCTTCCCTACTCCTCCGTCACGCCCCTGAAAGGCACATAATTTGTTAGCTTTACCTGTTCTACCAGTTTATCCCCTTTACTCTACTGCTTCCTCCAACAATAAAAATAATTGAATTCTGTGAGGTTTTGGAAAGAAAGGGTCATAAAATATGAAAGTTCAAACTCACGATTCCAAAACTAAAATTTACTTATTTACTTAAATGTTACACAATACTGTTGTTGAATATGTTGGAGCATTAACGAAAATTTATATTAAACAAAAATTACTACTTCTTAGTTTATACAGTACGTGAGTAGTTATTTAATTAATAATTTATTCTTATTTCAAATTAGGCTCAGGTCCACCCAGGATGAGCCTCGATATTTGACATAGCATTTGCTAATTTCCCAATCTTTTATAGGATTTACATAATGATACAGAAACAAAAAATGTAAAATGATTAAATAATGAAGTATGTAAATAATTATATATTTTTTCTTTTTGGTGTTCTTTTTAACTAACCCCTTCTTGTGTGCATTCTGTGTAAAATGAATAATAATTTATTCATTCACTAATTATTTATTAGAAACTTTCGAAAGCCAAATGTATTTTAAAAGTCAGCCGGTATTAAAAGACAAAAAAAAAAAAAGATGAAAATAGAAAAAAGGGGTGACAACTGAGAGAAAATAAACAGGAAATAGAAGTAAGAGAGAGGTTGGGAGAAGAATAGGCAAGCCAAGGAGACAGGTAATGCAGAAGTAGAGACATCAATTTGTCTCCTTGAGGATGACAAAGGGTAATGGAAGGCGGGAGTGAGGGATAATCCAGGGGGTTGGAAGGTTGTGGATACGATTAGTTCCTCTCCACCACAATGTCTCTCTAATGGAGTCGTTTCATTACCACGGCCGCATTAATCTCCCAGAGAGAGCTTCTGCCGATTTGGCAGCCTCCTCGGGGCTTCCTGTCATCCATTCCTCTCTAAATGGCACCTTGTTGGACCAGACCACCTGTCTCTTTTAACGGTGAAACGATATATCTGAGATAGGATAACATCTAGAGTTTTTTTTTTTTTTAATTACGATATAATTGAATACATAATAGGCAATTTATCAGGTTTTGTTATTGAAAATTGGACTGGTTTTTGGATCCATTTTCCTTACTATTTCCTTATTAAGTAGTACCCATTAGAAAAGCGCTAAACCTAACTGCAAACTTCACCAGTATCTTTTTTTAAATATTACCTTAACGTCAAAAATTGAAAATAGAATAGTTCTTAATCCAAATAGTTTTCCTTATAGAACGTTTCGAGGATACTGTTTTCCTCTCTTCAGCTTCTATAAATTAATTTTTAAAAAAGTTATCTATAAGTACATATAATTAATTAATTGCATTTTTAATTATTAATAAAAACACAGTCAAATAAGTACCCTACTAAAAAATTATTAATATTAATGTTTTTTCTATTAATAATTAGAAATAAAAATAATTAATTAAATCCAATTCATGATATGCTTATTTAAAAAAATATATTAGGTTATAGGAGCTGAAGAAACTGTGTCCCACATCCTCGAAACGTTCTAAAAGAATAATTATATGAATTAAAAACCATTGTTTCAATTTTTTACCTTAAGGAAATATATGAAATTAAAGAAAATACGTGCAAGACAGATGATCAAAATCGTCAAAGAAATTCGAAAATCATGGCATAAGCTTCATAAAAAATCTATTTCAGGAGAAAACAGTTTGTGTTTTACTCTTTGCGTTTAAACGTAACAATTTTTCTTCTTTTAATAATTAATGCTTCCCTTAAAAGCTATGGATTCTTATTTCTTAGCTGTTATCGCTTTCCGTGCTTTGCACTGGAAATAAGTAAGATATAAAATCAAATGTTTGGCGAATTAAGTTCGATACCATAGAATTCGATATCACGCTGTATACACGCATCTGTCCGAAGATCATTGTCCAAACCAATATCTACAAGATCAGACCTAAAAAATGCTCCCATCTACGTTTCGGTCTACTCCTCGGTATTTAACCATCGGCTCAGCACTTATTAGGGGTATTCATGATCTTTAGTTTAACATGTTAAAGCGTGTTAAATGGAAAAACATATGTTAAATGGAGAAATATTTCCTTCTTATATCATGTTAAAACGATACAACATATAACATGGTAGAGATTCTGTTAATACGTTGGTTGAATGGAGAATGACGTCACGCAACAGACCAGCTGAGCTCGTTACCATGTTGTTTGTTGTCTTGTTAGGTTACTTGCTCATATTTTGTGTATTGACCGTGTTAATATTGTTTGGGATGTTCTTAAAACTAATAAATCTATGAATGGCAATAAGAATAGTGTAATAAAAGTTGTCAATTAGCTCGTCTTGCTTTTCTTTCTCACAAGTTAGAAGATCAATAAGGCACTGTGGCCAAACTTTCACACAAGATCCATTTTAGGCATGTTATAATAAATTACTTTAATCAAAACTTCGAAGTAAACAATAAAATGAAGTTTAAGAAGGAAAGATTATAAAACAAGTTGCTTAAAACATCCGCTAGGAGCTCTTATACATTTACCATTTAACATGACTTTAAATAGGGCTGCTCATAATCCTATACTTATAACATTTCGCATGGTAAAACATTTTACATTTAACACAACATGATGAATACCCCTATTATCTTTCTAGGGATTCGCTCTTTACCAAGCCCTGCAACTTTAAACAGCAAAACATTGAAAATAGGTTTTCTACTATAAATGTCGGAACATCGAATTATTTGATCAAGTGACAGAAAATTATTCCTTATATTTTAAAGCTTAGATGAGCTAATTGTGTGAGTACTTCACAAGCGATGTTTACACCCTGCTACTTATGTATATATTTTTTTTTTGGAGGCTTGGAGATTTTCCAATAAAGGCATTGAGGACCGTAGAGCCAAACAAAAATAAAAGAGGTTGGAGAAGGACTTAACAGCAGCTGACAGTAAGGAGTCAGTGTCAACAGTCCGTGATGGAGTGGGCAGGAGGAGGATCAGATGAGACAGAAGACAGAGGCACACAGGGGATTAGGCAGCCCTAGCGCCCTAATTACTGTTGGAACAAACAATAATATTAGCCCTACCTACGCCCAATCCGTCTTCTCTCCTCTCTCCATCAATTACCGATTACAATCCCTGTACAGATTTTATACACCTCTCTATCCATTAGTTATCTCAGAGTAATCGATATTATCATTGTCTCTGATAATTCAAGAGCCCAAGAGAGGAAAAAAGTCAGTAATTTAACACCAATTTTTGATAACTTTAATGAAAACTATGTAAATTAAATGTAATGAAAACCTATCAAAATTGTTGAATTTGCCGAATAGCTAGGAGGAATAAAATAATTTTTCATTCGTAGCTCAATATCATTAAAGCTACCTACAACACTATAAAACATCTTTTAAAGTAGAATAAATGTTTCCCAAACCCTCCAAGCCACTTGAATATCCATCTTTCTACCGTCCTATTTCACTCCTGCCCATTATGGGCAAAATCCTAGAAAAACTCTTATTAAAACGCCTCTATCCAATCCTTGACTCATATCATGTTATTCCTGACCACCAGTTTGGATTTAGAACATCTCATTCTACTATACAACAGAGTCATCGAGTGGTTGATGTCATATCT
>NW_027105918.1:500705-502108 GCF_000696795.3 Halyomorpha halys
CTTTTCATTCCAAACTCCTTAACCATCCTAACCCATTAATTCTTAATCTTTCATCCTTAACAATCCCTGATAATCCTCCGAGGCGTCTGAAAATAAGATGGCCACGGGACCGTATAATTTAAATTAATGTTCGAAGTACCACTAATGGGTGGTTCCTTCCCAAGATTTTCAAGTGTATATGAAACATACTACATATTTACCTATTGTATTATTTTGTATTATTTTATACAGTTGTAAATTACATTAAATAAATAATTAAAAAAAAAAAAAAAAAAGTAGAATAAATTTACTAAAATATAAGCCCTAGTAGAGCTGTTTGTTTACGTTCAATAGTTCCCGAGATATAGTTTTTCTAAAAGCAACACTTCATAAAAAAAAACTGAAAAATGAGTAGTTAATGAATTTATTGTGGGGAATTGTTATCTCAGGGACCATGAGGCATATTGACGTTTATTAGCCCTCAAATCAAAGTAAGTTTAATGTGCTCTAAAGTAGTTTATTACGCTTATCTTCATAGGAATAGTAGTTTTCATGATATTTGCTAAAATAAATTGATTTCTATTTGATCCAACAAAAATTCTCATGCAAAATCCATATTCATAAAAACTATTACACGAAGATAAACTGAATAAACTACTTTATAGAACATATAACTATCTTTAATTTGATTGCTGATAAACATCAATAGTACCTGAGATATAGTTTTTCATAAATATAATTTTTGACCGAACCACTAAAAATCATCATCTTGTTTTTATTTTGGCAAATCTCATGAAAACTACTACTCCTACGAAATTAAACGTTATAAACTATTTTATAGTACATGGATTTAAAAAAAACAAACATTGTATATCTTTATATTAATATTAATGAAGTGTAATATTAAGAAATTCGGTAGGATTTCGTACCTATAAATTTCCTTTTTTTTTTTTTAATATATTTATTTATTGATATTTACAACTGTATAAAAAATACAACGAGTAAATTTGATCATAATGACATAATGATAATGATATATACAGGATGTAGAGAAACTACCCAGTAGTAGAACTCTATAAACATTTTACAATATAAGGTCACGAGTCCATCTTTTCAGGTCCCTCGGAGGATTGTCAGGAATGGAAGAGGAAGCAAGGTTAGAAACTAGTGGGTTTGGATGGTTAGGGAGTTTATAATGAAAGGAATGATATTGGGTTCGGGCTAGATCGGTTACATAAGGAACATTTAGGTCATTATGGATGGTTTTATTAGTAACAAAATAAGGAGCATTGAGGATTTTACGGAGGATTTTGGATTGTAAGGGTTGGATACGAGAGGAATTCGAAGGTTTAGTGGAGCCCCAAAGCTCAACTCCGTATGTCCAGATGGGCCTTATTATTGTCATGTAGATCAGTCTTTTGTAA
>NW_027105918.1:503923-524933 GCF_000696795.3 Halyomorpha halys
TATATTCTCCGGATTGGAACTAAATAGAAAATGAACGAAACAAATGCCCTTACCTAATAGAGAGCAGAATCTTTTGAACAGTAAAATGAAAATTATGGATCTGCCCAATTCAAGTTCCTCTTCCTAAATATCTAAATTATTTAAAATTTATTCATTAATATTTAAAACTGTATTAAAAATATATACAATAAGTAAATGATGAGTATTATATAACAATGGAATGATATAGTATTGTGAAGAATCTATTCATTCCTAGAACTAATAACATTTTTAAAGTGGAAGTTCGAGGCCATCTTCCTTTCAGACGCCTACTAGGATTTGGGTGGTTAAGGAGTTTATAATGGAAGGATTGGTATCGGGTTCTGGCCTAATCGGCAACATATGAAACATTGAGGTCCTAATGGATGCCTTTATTTAGAACAAAGTAAAGAGAATTGAGGATTTTGGATTGGATACGAGAGGAATTCGATGGTTTGGAGGAGCCTCAGAATTCAACTACGCCAATCTATTTGGGCTTATTATGATAATTTAAATGAATCTTTTGTAATTAGGTGGAAATTTGGACCGTTTATCTTGTAATCATTGTAATAGTCAGAATCGACAAGCATTTTCCTGTTGTTTCAGTCTTGTATTTGGATTCCAAGTTAGTCATAAGTCTAGATGCGTCAAAATACAAATTTTAAATTAAAATACCTTCTGATGAATGATGTACTTGTTGTTCAAAATCAGTATAAAACCTTATAATTATAAAAAAATTCTTGCAGTTTAGTATATTATAATTATTCAATTTTACAATCTTTATTTATTTTTCCATAATAAGTGAACAAAATTGGAATTTTAATACCGGACTGATATATCATCAAATAAAAATATCTAAACATATATTATGATATAATACATCGATATAGTTAGAAAGCACAACACCAATCAATCAAATTGAACTTGCGATTGGCCAGAGAAGTTGCCCTTTGGATCGGTACAGTGTTGCTGTTAATTAAGGGCAGATAGAACGGCTAAGGAAACAAGACAGTTGGGGCTCGGTCAAGTCCTAAAATCATTGACAATTAACACCCTCTGCATAATTATCTTTAATTGATTGTAAACATTCCCTTCTATGTCCTACTCCAATCCGGCTTTGAACTCCATATCACTGTACTCCATGTAACTCCATGTAACTCCATCGGCTTACATTGCAATATTGGAGCTTAATTAACCATTTATTAGTATATAATATTACATTCTTGAAGAATTATTTATAATTATAAAAATATTATTAAAGTTATAATACCAAATTGCTAATTATAAACATTCATTTAAAAAATTTCAAAGGACAAATTTAGAGGAATACTCTATAGACCTTCTGGAAGTTGGGAAATTATAGATTTTGTCCTTCCTGTTTTCTCCTATCTATGTGGGCGGAACGCTACTGGGCGGTTACGGACGATTATGCAATTTTCCCGAAGAAAATAATCTTTATGATGAAAATTTAGCCTGACGACATAATAATAATAATACAGAGTTAAAATCCTGAAATTCGCAAAAATTAACTTTTTAAATTACTATATCCCCTGACCGCTAACCTCTATTTTAAAATTATATAACTGTTCATTTAATTATATTACTCGTTGCTCAAATTGATAAAATATTCCACGATGATCATTTGTAAAATAAAGTATTACAGTATTATTTTACATTAGATGTAACATAAAATATTACATGGTGATAACTAATAGCGTTTTTATATAATAGAGAGATTTAAAAAAATTATAATTTGCCTTTCCAGATATAATTAACTCTATAAATAATTTTGTTTGAACAGTTTACAATAATAAATTTTGCATAATATGCATTAAAATAATAAATGATGATTTACCTTCCAGGTTCCTTATTACCTTCACCGATACATCCCTTATTCCTGGCCACAATACCACTCTTTGCACTTACTTATATCACCATCTCCTAGTTGGATTTGTTCTCCATCTCTTTTGCTCCCTAGGTATCCACTCTGTAGCAATTTTGAACATGACCAGTCAACCTCCATTTCAGTTATTGTGCTACTTTTGATAGACTTTTAACATTAATACTTGATTGAACCTTTCTGTTCCTGACGCAGTCTTTTCTTTTAATCCCTACCATACTTCTTAAAAATTTCTGTTATATCCTCGCTAATCTTTTGTTGCCGAGTATGTTTGAAATTGGTCCAACATTTACGTTCCCCCTTCCGGTCTGTTTCCAGTTTTTTTTTTTTCTAAATAAGCCTTACTGCTCTTTACGAATGTTTTCAGTAAGTTAAAGTATGAAAACAGTTAAAAATTGACCTGTATTTTTATTTTTTATTTTATTCTATTTTATATTTAATACTTTTTTTTAATATTTATTGCTTTTTATATTTATTACCCTTTATTTGTAAATATTTATAACCTGTTATAATTATCACTTATATATTTATTACTTTTCTATATATTCTTTTATGCATGTATGTTCAGATTTTTAATTTGTGCATGACCATGTATGATATATTTTTATTGTTTATTATGATGAGATAGAGATAGATGTAGATATGTAGGTAAATAATGGAAGGGAAAAAATTAATAACGTTACTCCATTTCAGAAATAGATTTTCCATCAATAACGAAATAACTTCATCAAATTTTAAAATAAATTACTTCAAAAATAATTTATTTAGGTTATTTAACGGTTTATTCTTCAAATACTGTTTCAAATAAATTCTGTCCTCTATCTTTAAAAAATAAAATACTTTGTTACTTATTATACTAAGAGAGAATTAGATATAGACATATAGGTAAATAGGAATAAAGAGGAAAAATTACTAGTATTGTAAAAAAAAAAAAAATGATTTAAAATCTCAGATAACAAGATCAAAAAATAACATGTTTTACAGTTATGTATTTTAATATTTACTGACTATGCCTATGTAATAAACCAATAATAAGTAATTGTCCAACTGGTCTTAGTATGTTGTGAGTACAGCGGCGCAGCTTTTTAAATAGTGTTTCTCTCTTCTCTCTTCTAATAGAATAAAATAGAAAAAATCTACAAACAGCGGTCAATGAATTCTTTGTTCCAGCTTCTAGTCTTTCCGCCCACTATTTTTTAAATTTTTTTTTAACTGCTACTATTACTGCTTTTACTCTCTAGATTCTAAAATGTGTAAATTTATTTAGATTGAGATAACATTTTTATCCAAATTGTAGTTTAGTCTAGTCGTAAGTTATTGGTCTTAAAAGTGTTTACACTGAGTGGTTTCATACGTGAATTTCATGCGATCTCGATGAAAGGTATCCGTAATGTTTTGTCTATTTTGACTGGATTCTACTCAGGAAGGAAACACAAATGCGGCCTCACTACAAAGATGGACCATTTCAGGACAATTAGGCGGCACGGGCGATTGGTAACAGTTTAAGTATATCTAAAGGGGATGCCCAGCCGGTAATCGGACACGTGGGCCCCACGTGCCCTCACCCCACGTAGCACTTACACAGCCATTTGATGAGGGCCACTTGCTGGTAGCTCTCGACAAACAGAAGCATATGCTCCCTTCGAGTGGCTAATCCGCTCTGCCCTTGTCCTCTCCCTGTTTTGACAAGGAACGCTCTCCGGGCCACTTATTATATCATTCCCACGATATAATATAATAGAGATTTGAATTTAAACTGCGCCGTGTTTTCGTTTCGAAAAACCCTTTCGACACTGTTCGGACTGTAGTTGTGTCTTCCGTGTTGGTATAACCAATTCGGACCGGGTTCGAGAAACAGTTCCCAAGCCACTTGCAATTGTTTGCTACCGCACGCAGTTATTCAAACTTCATAATGCTTTTTGCGAAGCCTGTATAAACTCAAATATCCTTCACAACACGAGTTATATATGATGGAAATTATTTTTCTAAATTAAATTATTGGAATACTCTTACTAGATTTAAAAGACAGGAAACCACTCGTCGATTCCGACTATTACAGCATTTACTAGAAACAACGATCTAAAGTTCCAGCTAATTATAAAAGACTCATTTATATGACTATAATAAAGCATATCTAGACTTACGGAGTTGAGCTATGGGCCTCTAGCAAACCATCGAATTCCTCCTGTATCCAATGCTTACAATAAAAAATCCTTAATTCTCCTTACTTTGTCACAAATAAAGACTAGGAGCATATTCCAATCCTTACATGACAAACTACCACCCAAACACACTTCTTTCTATTTTTGTTCGGCCAAGACTCCCATTGGAGTCCTATACTGCCTAACCATGGTTGGGGGTCAAAGTTTTCCTTTTTGTAGGACCGCCAATCAATGAAAAAAGCCAACGTCCCAGGCCGGATTCGAACCGGCACTGCCAATAGACATCAAATTGGTAAGACTGTCTTAACCACTGAGCTACAGACGACTCCTCATTTGTTTCTAACCTGGCTTCTCCTTCATTGCCAGATTATCTTACTTGGCGTCTGAAAGGAAGATAGCCTCGAGATCTACATTAAAAATGTTATTAGAGTTCTACCAATGGGTAGATTCTTCATAAAACTGTATCATGCCATTGTTATATAATACTCATCACATTTACTTGTTGTGTAAATTTTCAATACAGTTGTAAATATCTATTAATAAATTTTAAAAAATAAACAAATTATGTCTATAACTAGTATCTCTTCTAGTCATGCCAGGTCCGGATATTATTTTACTTAATTTGTCTTAATTGAATCAACTTGCGTGGATTAAAAAAAGTAGGATATGTTGAGTACTTTACATTTCTTTTACTATTTTATTTTAAAAAAAAAAATAGGAACTCAATGTAGATCTAAAAATATTAAAACACATTTATACATCGATAGTATCAATTATTTTTAATCGTTAAACTTTCATTTTATGGTTCTTAAAAAATATATTTATTCAAAATTACAACTATATTTATAAAATTTACCAAGTTAACGTGAAGTATGAATTTCTATGAACAAATAGCAATAGCGTGTGATGGCATTACTCAGTTGTAGTACTTCAATGACGATTTCAAATTAAAAGATACCGTGGCCATATTCTTTTCAGATACCTTTAAGCAGTGGATCACCAATTTTTTTCATTGTGTCATTCTTCTTCTGGCAAAAAAACTTTCTTGGCACCCTCTTGAACTTGAAAAGATTTGCGGCACAATTATCCTTGGAGCGGTTGAAATATTCGTAATCATAGATTTACATATTAAGAAAAGAGAAACAGTGCACTGTCTGCATATTTTATATTTTAGTTTTAATTTTTTTCTTTTTTTTGTAATATTTTGAGAAACTGGAATTCGCTTGCGGCATTCCGGGCATACATTTACAGACCCTTGAGTGCCATGGCATCCAGTTTCGAAACCACTACCTAGGAGGGTAATCTAAAATAGATTTGGATGAAATTATACACCATAATGGATTTGTATGGGCATGGGGTTTGTGATTAAAGGAATTATGTATATTTTCAGCCAAATCTGCAACAAACAAAATATTTAGGACATAAAATATAATTTAAATTGTGACAAAACGAGGGGCATTTCTTATTATTTAAGAAGCATTTCTAATTCTTAAAAGGATCTTGGATTGTAAAGATTGGGTGCTACAGGAATTAAAATTTTTTAAGTTTTGGTGGTGCCCTAGGCCCGGATAGGCCTGTTAATGAAAGTGTATAAACGTTTAGCAAGTATAGTTGAATTTTATATTTTTAGCGTTTGTTAAGAAAGTGTTAAAATAATTGAAACCTAGGAGATATTTCTTCAGAACTGGGATCTCATTAAAGAATATAGTAAGAGAGGATGTAGTAGACATTCTCTCCTACTGTATCTAGTACAATCATTAATTAATGGTGTCAAAAGGGGAGAATAAAGATAAGTCACTTTCACCCTTTGTCAAAAACCTCTAGTTTTTTTTTTAAATTATTTTAAATTTGTTTAACAAATTTAACTTCACCACATATTAATATACATATCAGTTCTATATTAATTTTTGTATGTCTTTTAAGCTACGTCTTGGTCCCAACTAGAACGAATAAATAGAGATCTTCTATAGATTTTTGTTTATAAATGACCAGTATTAAAAAAAAATCATATATATTTTAATTAAGTTCGAATAGCATTTTATATATGTAATCATTGGAAGAAGCGTTTCTCTGAATGACTGCCCACTTAATTGGGTTCGCCGGTTGATTGTGGAATTGGTTCCGGTGAATCATCTTTCACAGCTGCTCTCAGATGAGGCAATGCGAGATAACTTTACAAATATCATATTTATTATTATGTGGCAGTTTCTATTGAGATAGTATAAGATTTTTTCCTTAAATTTTATCAACGCCTCATTCTTTTATAGTACCAGTATATAACATCAGAGCGAACAAGTCTAAATTTACTCAGTGTCATATTTCTACGGGTTAAACCATCTGCAGACCTTATTCAAGGGGTGAATTAATAATTTGTTTATTTTTGAAGATCAACTATGAAGTGAAGGTATTTGATCAATATTAAATATCTTAAAATAAACTGCTAAGAAAAAAAAATTTAAATATATGTATGCTCCTTCACTACAAAAATTAACTTAATTAGAAATGTGAAATATTGTATGAAAATTTTATTTTGCAGATAAAATTGAAAGGGAAAAGAAGTATTATAATTAGAAAGTTGTTAAATTTTATTACCGTTTAGATAAATTTATTATCTTTTTGATAATCATAAAAATATAATCCTGCTCTCTAAAAAGAATACTACCCAGACCTCCGGTAAGTAGAGTTAACATTTTAAGGAAATTTTAGATTTGACCTTCTTCCTTGCAACAAAATCGGTTATATTAGTAGTATACAAGTATATTAGATAAAATAATTAGGACGCAACCATTTTTATGTTTTTTAATTAGATATGGCGACGTTTCGGCACAAACATGCGGGCTATCTTCATGACTACATCTGAAACCAATATAACATGAGATACGAGTTAAATAATATTTAAATAATAGTTAAAATAATATATTGAAAATAAATAATGAGAATTGAGATAATTGTTTATATAAAAATATTTTTAAAAAATACAATTAAAATTATAAGTGATAAGAAGTAATCTATGGTATAATAGCATTTATACTTTTCATTTTTATTTGATTATAATTTTTTATTTAACTAGTTTGATTTTTATACATTATACTTTTCTTGATTTGGATTGCTTATTTTATTAATTTCACTTTTTATCTAATGCTAATTTGCTTATGTAATGTTTCAATTTCAGACCTAATGAAGAGCAACATGTTTGGGTTGACATTTCCAATTAAAAGAATATAAAAATTATCGCATCGTGATTTCTCCAATAATAAAACAAAATGTACACAAAATCTATCAATAATATGTTTGTTTTCAATAAAATTTACAATTTAAAATATTAATTCTATTGTAGCCATAGAAGCTGATACAATTGTCGGCCTGGGCTGAAGACATCCAAAGACTATTAGATAGGCCGTAGTGGATGTAGCGTGGAATCGATTTGCAGTAACATCGATACTAGGAGGGGAACAGATCCACTAATAGCCAGCGGATGAAATGATACGGAAGGCTGTGAGGGGGCACACGCTCGACCTGTCATTTTTTCACGGGCCCCGGCCAGCCACCTCTGGCCTCCCCAGGTGCCCGAGTTCGCACAGCCCCTGACTTGCCCCTAATCCCCTATCGATCTGCGTCGGTGACCACATCACCACTGGGATCATAGCTGCAGATGAAAAGAAAATGGACGGTTGACTCATTGAGTAATAGTTATGACTAAATTTAGGCGGCAGTCTTGTTTCAGATAGTCATGCCAGATATTATGCGTTTATTTAATTATTCACTGCTGACTGTACTCCGGAAACCCATCTACTGAAAAAAATGTAAAGTTATGAAACAGATTTCGCTTTCATTAGCAAAGGGGATTTAAAAAAATATTTTCTCCTCGAAATCATGTATAAACCACCGGACTTGTTCAAATCGCTTTGGTTTATCTTAGCATCTACCATTTACTCTGAATAGCAGTAATGGTGATTTAATATAGAATCCCTTTGGCTTCTAAGAAATATTTAATTATATTGCGAACTACAATTAAAATCAATCGACGAATTCACCAAAAACGTTTTATAAAATTCCATTCCTAGTTAAGGAACAGTGATTTTTAATGTATGAGTTGAGAAGCCCAAACTAATGAAAGGCATTCTGCTATTAACTCTGCATCTACCAATTTAATTTTAATTATTTAATTTATTGTTTTATCTCTATTTTTTTATTATGTACGTTAATTATTTATTTTATTAATCCTATTTATATTAGTTGTTTTTCTTTGTTATTTATAGATCTCTTTCATTCTTTAATTGGATAACTATTATTATTATTTAGATATTTTTTTTTAAATTATTAATAATTACAACATTGTAAACAGTTAGAGAGAGATGACTTCTTCAAGAAAGAAAATAAAATCAAGGCAGAGAAATACTTTATTCAGCAATGCTACCCAAATACATTGGACTGCTAAAACACACAGCATACATATCAATCTATGATTTTATATATAAACACTACCATAATTAACAAAGATTAAAAAAAAAAATCCTACTTTTTTACAAAACAATAATTAATAATAAGCTAATTACAAGATATTTCAAATATTATTTTTAAACACTTTTATTTTATTTTTTATATATTTTTATTCATGCTTCTTCTCGGAATAAGTTACATTACATTTTCCTTACTCATTCTCTCCATTGTTTTGTTCTCAATCCTATCTACGCTATTCTCTCTATTTTACCAAGCACTGGTATTTTACCACCTAAGGTTAAACCATTTCGGCATTCATCACACTTTTAATGTGTGATAACGTATACTCTGTTTTTAAGTTGAATTTAGTAATTGTAATGAATGTATATTATTTTTCGAATAATTAAAATGTTTATATCTGATTTAATCACTCTTTTTACGGTTTTGTTTATTAGCTTTTTTGTCTACATGTTGCTTAGTGTTTTAATAATAAGACTTATGATTTGACGAAAGGACTTGGTAAGGTATAAAGTTTATAATTATCTAAATTTTTACTAACAATTTTTAGTATTGTTACTACTTGACGCAGAAAACAGATTTCATAGACTTATTCTCTTAGTCAACGAGATATCTGACCATGATTTTATTTTATTTTACCAACCAACCACTAGTTTTTTCCAAGTCAGCGGCAGATTCGCCATTCGAGGCTGGCAGTGTCACCCACAGACGGGACAGCGCCGTGATGGAAGAGGCCATTACTCCTGGATGAAGGACAGATCGCTGAGGAAGTGCTCCTAATTGATCATAGCTCGTGGGAGCGACCACCTGGGGGCGGCACTAGTTGCTGGTCAACACCCCCAGCTTGTTGTTCCTCTGTCCGTTACACAATATTGTTCGATCCGTCTACATCTCTCCCTAATGTCTCCGAAAATACTCCTACTACAGAGCTCCCAATCACCATAGGTATATAAGCTCTTTAAGTATTTCTACAATAATGTTCAAATTTCACAGAAATACATTCTAAATCTAAAAGATTATTTTAAACAATGATACATTTTAAGTTATAGTTTCTTAATGAAATGCCTTTTTTTTTCACCTCATGTAGTGAACTTCCTCAAAATGTGGTTACGGCTAACATTTCTTGATTTTTTCACCACACTCAGTAAAGTTCACATGGAAATAGGATTGCATGGTGTTTAAAACCTATATTTATAAACGGAGGACCGAAAAATACGAGTAAAAGGTAGACAATATAAATAAAATAATAAAAATTTATTACTACTATTATTTAGTTTTTTTTAAAACTTATTTATCCATTCAAGTGTTTCTTGTAACCGGCTTTTTATTATATTTTCCTTTGAATCTATATGTTAGTCTTGTTCTCGTAGAATCTATTTGTTTGTTTGTTTTTGGTAAACTGATCTACTGCTGTGACTATTATTAATGGTCTGATCTCACATTGCCCTCTAATAGTAAATTTGTTTAGCGAGTCACTGGAGAGGATCTAGAAGGGTGAATTCGGGAGAGTGAATTTGTTGATCAGGTAAATTAAAAATTGTAAAATGGTGAAATTGAAGGAACAGAAAAGGGAAAGAAAAAAAGGAATGAATTGAAATATTTGTATTTGGCGAATAGACTGAAATTGATTATAAAAGGAAACTGTAGGGAAAAAAACTCTTTTCTTTCTATTTTATTATACCATTATATTATAGGTAATTTATATAAGTCCGATTACGGATTGATAAGTATTATAACCTGATGTATTTGGGCAGCATAGATGAATAAAGTATTTATCTCTCTCTCTCTCTACTGGGTACAGGTCCCTTAACTCGGGACCGTCCGTAGATCTGGTAGTTGAGTCACAGGTCTTTAGCAATCTGATAACTGCGGGCAGCGCCGGTTCGAATCCGCCCTGGGCTTGACGGGAGTTGACACCATGGTTAGAATAGGTTGGCCACCTGTAGATAGCCCCTCCGCATGTCAGACTTGACCAGGAAGGTTGAAGGAACCTTAATTCAACGTGGTGTGACCTTTTAAATTCTCCCTTTGTTTCATCCTTTTTCGGTCCGAGTATTTTACGTAATACTTTATTTTCGAAAACCTTAGGGTGCTGTTCTTCATTGGGAAGGATAATGGTTTTGTAAATACTAACATTTAAGGTTTTCATCAAAATGCGTGAGCTAAGCATCCGTATTTATTTCGAGACTTAGTTTCTTGCTGGAATTTACCAACGTATTTGTAAATACAATACAAAATGAAAAATGCAAAGAAATACGAAGCAAATTATAAGTTACATGAATAATGAAAAGTATTTACAATTTGATAGCTGCAGGGAATATTTAGTCTATTTCAGTTCATAAAGATGGAAATTATGGTCGTTAGGGCATAGAAATGAATTAATGATTTAATGGAATATGGTCTGGGTGCGGTCAAATTAAACTCAAATAGTAATATTATGTACCATTTTTATTTGAGTCAACCTTTGAAACACAGGATCAATCAGCATTGTTCCTTAGAAGAAATCTTGTAGGGCGTAATCATTTAGGTGTGAAATAGTATATTACATTAAAAAACAATAATTTGACACTGATGAACAATGAACTGCACAATAATTCAGCACTGTAAATAATCGTAAAATACAAGCCCTTGAAGGACGAGATAAACACAATTAGCCATCAGAGCAAGGTAAACCCTGAGTAAACCAGAGACAGACCCTAGGGCGCGTAAGGAGTAGCTGATTGCGTCAAATAGGTACAAACATAAAAAGCCGTGATAACCAAAGTATTATTATTATTATAATTTATTATTTTTCGTACGAAATAAAGAACGCATACCTTAGACAAAATTTACACATTATCAGTGTTGGCAAATAAGACCCGTTAAGGATTAACGACTGATTCATCTCTCCTGTCTTTTCACTTTTCTGATTCAGTAGTTTTCATATTACTTCAAGAATATCCTTTATGAGATAAATAATTGATTTGCTTTTCTTTAAAATTTTGTAATCCTAACCCTTCTGGAAAGAGACATTTGCATGTTCATGGTCCAGTCACGAATCACACTGAATTTCCTTAACTACGAATTTTATTATTTTAATGTTAAAAATCTACATAACAGTAATAAGGCCCATCTGGACTTACGGAGTTGAGCTTTGGGGCTCCACTAAACCTTCGAATTCCTCTCGTATCTTTACAATCCAAAATCCTCAATACTCCTTATTTTGTTACTAATAAAACCATCCATAAAGACCTAAATGTTCCTTATGTAACCGATCTAGCCCGAACCCGATATTATTCCTTCCATAATAAACTCCCTAACCACCCAAACCAACTAGTTTCTAACCTTGCTTCCTCTTCCATTCCTGGCAATCCTCCGAGGCGCCTGAAAAGAAGATGGCCTCCTGACCTTATATTGTAAACTGTTTTTAGAGTTCTACTACTGGGTAGTTTCTCTACATGCTGTATCATATCATTATGTCAGTATGATCAAATTTACTTGTTGTATTTTTTATACAGTTGTAAATATCAATAAATAAATTTAAAAAAAAAATGATTTTTGTCCTTTGGTACAACTTTACTGATGATCTAATAGACAAAGTCTGAATAACTATACCTTTTGGCTATTTTACCTACATCCATTGATTCAACGTACAAATTAAACTCCACAAACTATGTAACATGTTCACTGCTGAACTGAATGCAATAGCAGCTGCTCTTCTCTTCTGTTTGTCTTTGCACCACAACAATATAACAGTAATTACAGACTCGTTAAGCTCGTTAAAATGTTTACATTGTATGTATTTGGAACACTGGAAAATCTTTACCTAAGCACTCTACAAAACTGGGTATATCAGTTACATTCATGGGTTCCAAGTTACGTAGGAATCGCATGGAATGAAATTGCCAATCGAATTGTTAGCACCTGCGCTCCCACGACAGGGTAAAGCAATTTTTACTCCATAAAAAATGATCGAACCCCTAGAAAAGTGAACAAAGATAAATGGCAGTCTTTGTGGAATGGAAGCTCAAGGAGTTATCTAAAAATTATACGGAAGGAAGTCAAGCCCTTGGGTACCTCCAGCCGTAAATGTCGCAGGAAGACGTCGTACTGATCAGGCATTGGTCATACGAGCCTCACTCACTCCTATCTTATCTCAAAACAAACGCCTCCAAAATTTCAGCATTATAACAACAATGACACATCACGCCATAATAGCTTAGGATTAATCTATAATATTTCAAAAACAAGAAAATTAGTATATTAGTTTTCAAAATCATAAAATTTACTATCACAACTTAGTAACTTTGTAACGACTGGATCCCTAAAATGTTAATAAACACTGAATCGACTGAAACTGATTTAGTAGATTTGGGTTTCATACTGCAACAATTTTGAAAATATCTGTTAGTACATCATTTACAAACTGGAGTGAAAAAAAAAAACTTTAATAGACTACAAGAAAAAAAATTGTCAATATTGTAATAATAATATTATTTATTTATTCTGGGATTGATCCTTTAGAAAAATATACAGGCGTCAAAATCAGACTTTAGAGCCTTAGAGTAAAATACAAAATGAAATTATAAAACGTCATAAAATAAAATAAAATAATGAATTTGAAAAGATAAAAATGAACAACAATAATTAACAGAATATAAGGTTGGAAAATGAGGAATAGTTTTCAAGAGATGATTGTATCCTATTACGATTACCTTAGTCTTCTCTGCATTCTACTTATTTTATTGTGTCCAGTGACTAATTCGATTCAAATCTTCTTGAAGCTTCTCCGTGGCAACTAATAGGTCAGAAGATGGAAAAGAAAGGTAAATTTGGAAATCATCAGCCTGCAAATGGTATTGAGAATGTTGGATAAGGATGAGAAGGTAGGTTGATGTAGATAGCGAAAAGGGTAGGGGATAGCGATGAACCCTGAAAGACATCACAGGTGAGGGGTCGAGTCATTGATGGAGGTTTATCAGGAACCTCAACTTTATAGAACTTATTGAATGAGAAGGAGAAGCGTTACACGTTTCGTCTGATCCAGACCAATTTGCTCTACCGCTGCGACGAAAGGTTCATATAAAAAATCCGTTCTTTAAGCATCTGCGGATTTATTCCTTGACTACTTGGCCGATTTTTTTTCTATTAATGTTTTTTATTATTATTATATTTGTTTATTTTAATTATTTAATTATAATTGAGCATCCCATATTTTCCTGTAATCAATCCAGGTGATAATGTATAATCCCTAATGAGTGCAGAACAATATTCTCTGTCAATAAAACTTCCCTAATATTCACACTGAGAATTTATGGAACGTTTTTTGTACGATTCGGAATCGCTCCCAGAGATCCAAAGCACAGAATCCTTTCTCGATAACCTAGCCAGATTTATCTTATCTCTAGGCCTGATCGGGATTATTACTTTCGTTCAAGAACATTCCTGTTCTTCCTGAGTGAGGAAACGCTACTGCATCAGTATACTCTACGGTTCCGTCGGTATTGAAGCAATAAACCTCTTCGAACCAAGTGGAATCTTATTCTCTAAGGAATCGTATTAGCAAATACTTGACCTTTTCATGATGGTGTGCTATGAGGAGGAAGTTGATATATTTTTGCACAACAGTTTTTGGCTCTCCCACATTTTGAACTGCCCTCTGTCCCCTGCGGCTGTCCAAATTAGACCCCTGTCTCTTTCTGCTGTCCACTAGACCCTGGGAATCCACATAAGGGTGTATAATTATTATTTAGTATCAAGGCGTTGGTCTATTTCGACCCAGAAGACAATGCCTTCTCACAAACGTATCTGTTGGCTTTCGGGATCTGTCACTAACGAAATCTGAAATTAGCCTATTCTTCAGAGGAATTCACAGGCAGCAACTACCGCAGCGCTTTCGTTGCTTCGGCAGCTCTCTTGAACACCCTTTCAGTACATTCAGCTATTTCCTCGGAGCGATCAAACGTAGACTGGAATAAGACGTTCCGGGACGTGAGTCTGCCGATGGATAATGGACAGATGCTGCAAAGGAGCCTACCATTGACAGTAGATCAGCCCCAATACTCAGTTATGTAAATGCGACCAAAAAGTAGGGTATGATACTTTATTTATTCGGGTGGAGAACTAGATTCTATGACATACTCTACACAACTTAATCTAGTTCTCCCCTATGTTCAGTTTAACTCTAGAATGTCCTTCGACGAACTATTCGACTACAGATCTTTAACAAACGCTTACCAGTAGCATTATGTTCCTTATACATTTAAATGAGGAAGGTGTGGTTTGAAATGATTTGCAGGAGGGGCAGTACAGAGAAGTGGGTGAGGTAAGACGTTCCCAGGAATCGAAACAGCCTGATAAATTAGAAGAATGTGAGGAATACAATGAAGCTGTGAAGGAAAGAAAATTAATATATTCTACACGTGGAGAAAGCAGTTTGTACTCACATAGAAACGATTGGGGATTCAAGAGGCACATGTTAGCACCAGAAAGCACCCTATCAAGCAATATAATAATATATAATATATATAATAAAAGTCATATATCCCAAGTGTTTTAACGACTTTTAGTGAGATGAACATTTAGAATATTTTTATACATCTATAATAATAGAATTTATAAATCCATAAGCACTCTATAATAATTCTTGACACCTCTAAGGTGGGTACAACATCGCCGTAGAAGTGATAACAGGGTGCCCGTTAATGGCCTCAATACTCCAGCGGATATTAGCATTAATACCCTAGTATCTTAAGACTTAACCAATCTTATAACAACATTGATTTGCTCTGCTTTGACAACTTTTCTTTTGTAACTAAACTAATTTTTTAAGGTTACTATTTAATTTTGTCACTGCCTCCTCAGTAAATATTCCTGAGAATGATCGGTTATGCCAGACATTTGATTATGCTAAATATTTGATGGTATCTTCTGCCTTCGATATTTGACATCTGCATTCCCCATTATTTGATATGAGGCCTCTTTTTTTTTTTTTTTCTTTTTTTCTTTTTTTTTTTTTAATAATTTTCATTATTTATTCTGGGACTAGTCTCTTTAGAATAATGTTAAAAGCATCGAAAAGAGGGATTATAATGACATAAAAAAAAGTGCCTTGGTGTATAATAAGAAAATATAAGTGAACTCATAGTACATCATAAAATGTAACTAAAATAATAAATTGGAGAAGGAAAAACAATAAACAACAACATTTGACGGAATATAAAACATATATACAAATATAAAACAACGGAATAATTTATTTTTAAAATAAAAAACATGTATCATATTTATTATATAATAAATCATAGGATGACTAACTTCTAATAATATAATTGAAAAATAATTAAACACAGATGAACTAAAAATAGTTTAAAAAAAAAAGAACAATTATTCTTTATATA
Source organism: Halyomorpha halys (assembly GCF_000696795.3). Classification (NCBI taxonomy): domain Eukaryota; kingdom Metazoa; phylum Arthropoda; class Insecta; order Hemiptera; family Pentatomidae; genus Halyomorpha; species Halyomorpha halys. The sequence goes on from NW_027105918.1 coordinate 519,841, forward strand.
CATATTTACAAGTTTAAAAGAAAATATAAAACATCAAAGGTAGAAAAATAATTTTTAAAAATAAATGAATAAGAAGGCAAAAAACGTTTTTTTTAAAAATAAATCATCTAATATATCATAAATGTTAAGGTCTATTCTATTAATAATAGGAGAAAGGAAAGAAAATATTATACGATCATATCTACATATTCATATTTAAAGATTCCATATAGATATTTAAAACATCAAATAATATTTATGTTAAATTAAATCTTTCCATCAATTTAAGATTTTATTAGAAGCTTTTAATTGTTATTCTCCAGGAATTGGATGGACAGTTGATTATTAAAGCTCAGCAGCATCATAGCAGACAGCCTAGATATCCCCAAACCCTTCTCTCTAAATTATATCCAAAGTGCTTGGAGAAATATAAGTACAAGAGCCGGGAAGAAAAAAAGCCAGTTATCTAACCCCAATTGTTGATTACTTCAATAAAAACTATGTATAATTTCTAGTCAAAATTCATGAGTCTGCCAAGTATAGGTAGGGGGAATAAAAAATGGCGACTGTTTCAAAAACTTAAAAAAACAGTAATTTTTCATTCGGAGCTATATCTTTACAACTACCAACAACACTAGAAAATCTAAGAGAACATTATTTAAAGAAGAATAAATTTTCTGAAATATTAGCCCTAAAAGAGCTATTTACGTCCAATAGTTCTCGAGATATAGATATATGCTTTTTAAAAAGCAAAATTTCTTATAAATCTACTGAAAAATTAGTAGTTAATTAATTTATCTTGAGAAATCTATATCTCAGGAACTATGTGACGTAAAGATGCCTATTAGCACTCAAATTAAAGCTAATTTAATGGACTATAAAGGAATTTATGACCTTTACCTTCGTAGGAATAGTAGTTTTCATGATATTTGCTAAAATAAATTGATTTATAGTTGTTCGGACAATAAGTTTGATTTATGAAAAACTTCATTTCAGAAATCATTGGACGTACAGATGTCTGCCACCACTCAAATTAAAGCTAGTTAAATTTACTACAAAATAGTTAATTATGTTTATCTTTGTAGGAGTACTAGTTTTTATGATATTTGACAAAATAAACTCACACGAAGATAAACATCATAAACTACTTTATAGCTCATTAAATTACATAATTAAATTAAATTTCTTTATAGCTACTTAACTAGCTCTAATTTGAGTGCTAATAGACATCTATAAGTCAAATATTTTTTGATATATAAATTTTTCAAAATAAATTCACTAACCACTGATCTTTCAGTACGTCCCATACATTTTTATGAAATGTTGCTTTTTAAAAAGCTATATCTCGAAAACTATTTAACGTAAATAACTCTATTAGGGCTCATATTTTAGCAAATTTACTCTTCATTAAATGACGTTCCCTTAGGTTTTCTTGTGCTGTTCCTACTTTTTAAGATATAGAGCTCCGAATGAAAAATTAGTTTTTTTTATCGCTTTGAAACAGCCGCCATTTTTTATTTCCCCTACCTATACTTGGCAGACTCGTCAGTTTTGATTAGTAATTATACATAGTTTTCATTAAAATAATCAAAAATTGGGGTGAGATAACTGCTTTTTTCTCCTCTTGGGCTCTTGTACTATATTTTTCAACTTCCAGGAATGCCTCGATCTGGATCTTGGTGACCAGACATTGCAGAAAGTCGAATGAGTGAATACCACAGACAATTTATTGTTATACATTTACTGATATAATTATAAATATTTAATTTAAATAATATCAGTGTGAACTAATTTGTGTTTTTTTTTATTCCTTTATATCAGTACTTTATATGGCAGTAAAATGCTAAGCTACGGAAGCTGATTTTTTGTTTATAAATCTATGATCACTTTTCCTGGTCGACCTGCTATATAACGTCCCCTGGATTTGGCTGCCTACACGAGGGACTACCCCAAAATGCTGGGAGATGGCTAATAAGATGTAATCCACAAGTTGGACGCAGGTGGGGCTGTGTTGTGGCTATTAGCTGGGGTGGGGGCGGCAGGGTATCGACCGCCTCGCTCTGGTCAGGTCGGGAGCCCGCCCCCGGAGTCCCTGCGTCCAAATCGGCTTCTGGTCCGCCGTAAGGGATATCATTCAGTCACTCTGTATGTTGGAACGGGTTTACAGTCTCTTTTAGCCCGAGTACCAATGCAGAAAACCTGACTTATTTTACCAAAACTTCCAATTACTTCGATCATTTCTATCCTTTAGATGAGCTTAAAAATATACGTCTTAAAGTCGACGTTATAAAATAAATTATGAGTAATTGAATTATTAAATAAATAAACAGTTTGCCTCAAAGGGTCATTCCGCGTACCTGCTATTTATTTATATTTCACTAACCGGAAAAAAAGAAAGAAAAAAGGCTAATGGATCCTGTCGCTCCTGCCGCTAAAAGTAAAATTAAATCGGAATCAGATTAACAGTTTTATATTTAATGAACTGTCGTCCGAGGCTGTGAAGCTCTCATGACATTGAGGGAATAGTAGGAAGTAGTTAGTTATAATTTTTACACAAAATTCATAAATAAAATATTATTGGTTGATCGACCGTTTATTGTTACTTAAAGGAAGATGGTCCGGGAGTGGTCAAAACGACATAAATAGTAAATAAACTATTTATTCTTTTTATACAGAATTCCGTCAAACATAAAGCATAACTTTTCATTTACTTTTGCTCTATGTTTTGAATTTCAGGAGTTAGCTTACTTTACTATCCTCCTATATATTTTGTCTATTTTTATATTTATCTCATATTTTTCCTTTCTACTAAAATTTATTACTTTATAAAAGGAAGATGGTCCGGGTGCGGTCAAAAGAACTCAAATATTATTAATACTATTTATACGTGGGGCAACGTTTCGCCCCTCTTTGCAGGGCTTCCTCAGGGCTAAAAAAAATACGAACAACTAAAATCATGCAACAAAGTAAGAGAATATATAAGAAATTAAAAGTAAACTAAGGTATAGCTAAAAATAAACAAGAATTACAAAACGGTATTAGGCAATTAATGGATACTGAAATAATAACAAATAAAACAGTAAATAAAAAAAGAAATATAAAGATACAGTGAACACTAAAGGACGGAAAGTAGGAGATATTAGAATAAAATAAAGGTTAACAAAAAAGGAAAATATATTAGAACAGAAAATGATCGATTAAGTTTAAACTAAACTTAAAATTATACAAAATGTCAATAAATTTCCTAGGAAAATAGAGAGAAATGTTTTATTATACATTGGGTTGCTATACACTACAATACATTAACATTTTTCAAACAATTATCATCAATACAGTAAATACAATACACTTAAATACATTTTTTTTTTCTAACAAAAGATTATTTTCTTTCTTTCTACATATATTAGTTTTCCTCCTTTTCATACAATGCCAATGATCAATTCACCAATACATCCAATATTTCATTACCCCTATTTCACTCGTTCATACCTCTATTCTGCAGTGATCCGCAAAACCCTTTTAGTGAGCGAAAAAGGACAGTGAAAATTAGTGACCAAATGGCCTAGGTTAGGCCCAATGGTCATGTTATCGAAGAGATGGAGGCGAGAGAAGCTGAAGAAGAAACATCTTTAAAACTATTGAGGTCTAATGCCAAACGGGGTTAAATAAATGAACTAGTTCCAATGTTTCGGCTAGAATTTCTAGCCTTCATCAGGGAAGAAGATAGTAACCGATGAATACAAAAAATAAATAATTGTACAGAATGAAATTAATAAAATTAAAGTGATGAAAGAAGTGGATAATAAAATGAATATATAGGTAATGGAATAAATAAGTAAAAAATAACATAATTAAGGAAATAAAATAAAAATTAGAAGTTATGTAATGCAAAGGTATATGAATATTTTAGTTTATTAATAATTTAAATTATGGAAAGAAAAAAAAAATTGAGAGAAAGAAAATATATATAACTAATGAAATATGTAATCATAAGATTAGATAAAGAAACAAAATATAAAGCTAAGTTAGACAAAATAAGTGAATAGAAAACATAAAAATAATAATATATGCTGAACATAACTAATAACGTGGGTAAGGAAAATTAAGAAAAGAATAGAGAAGGAGGGGAGGGGGGTAAAAGAAAGATAGGAAAAAAATAAAATAAAACATAAACATAAGCATCACTAATATGGTAAATATGACTATAACTATATTTTATGACCACCTTCTTGGTCATTTCTGGTACTTGTTTTTAGAAACAACATTTCATAAAAAATATATTATATTACATATAGTTCCATTTGTTTCTTTTTCTTATTATTTTTAGATGAAATTCATATATTCAGTTCTGTAATATTTGATAGTGATTTACAGTTAATGTTTGCCAGATTTGCCGGGGTTTCCTCGACCAGTGATATACTTTTACAATATAAACAGCTGTGGCTAATCAGTGATTTTTACTGTTCACTATCGAACCCCGTCTGCCTTAATTTTGGGCTAATGCTGCCATTTGGGCCATTTTGTGCTAGTGCTGCCATTAAATTAGACGTTTGACTAACAACCTTCCGAAAGTTACTTGTAGTCAACTACAAGATTGTAGGAGTGGGCCGCCCATAGTTCAGTGGTTATGGCCCAAACTTACCAATTTGAGATCTATTGCCAGTGCTGGTTAGAATCCGGCCTGAGACGTTGACTTTTTTCATTGAGTGGCGGTCCCACAAAATGAAAAACTTTGCCCCCCAACCATGGTTAGGCAGTATGGGACTCCAATGGGAGTCTTGGCCTGCAATGCCTTTGTATAGTGAGAACTTTCTTTTAAGCTCCTTACCTATTGGAGTAACACCATTTCTTCCAGTCATTCTCTTTTCACCTCTGCCCCCTCGCAGTTGACCTAACTCAATATTTTATTTTATTCTCTTCAACATTTATTTATTCTTTTCAATGTTCATTGCTATTCATCTTAAAGGCTTATTTATATTTTATGTTCCGTAATTCATACATGTTTCTAATTGTTTTGTTTATAGTTAATGTATTTATCAGCACTTGGTAGTTTCATCAAACGAATTTGTATTTTACAGGTAAATCTTTTTTTGAAACCTCATCCATAAGATCCA
>NW_027105918.1:526978-537071 GCF_000696795.3 Halyomorpha halys
TAAATTTATTACAATATTTGCATCATTCGTAATATAAATATATATTTATTTTTCTAAATCCCAGGGTATAGATGGCATAGATATCAGGGGATGTTGGGAAACGGGTTGATTCATTTTATTTATTTCTAAATCTAATGTTATTTGTAAAAGAAAGCCTTATGTTGGGTAATGAAATATGAATATCTAAATCATAAATAGATTCTTGAAAAAAAAAATTTGTGAAGCAAAATAAAAATATTATAACAACACTGGAATGATGCTTTAGTTTTATTGAAAATGTTTGAAGATTTACTTTAAATGCAATTGTTTGTAAGAAATTTAAGGGAGTAAAAAAAAATGAAGAAAGTTTATTTTAAACAATTCAATTAGGATTAAAATAAATCCTAACAAATGCCATCAAAACACCTTTACACTTCGTCGTAAACCTACCGACTGCCCTACATTATCCTTTAATAATGTCGCTCATACTCCTGTCGAACAGATCCGCTATCTTGGATTGCATCTGGACAAACGACTGACTTGGGAATCTCATACAAGACAGGAAACTGCTCGTCTATTCCGTCCGACTGTTACTTGACAAACAGTCTAAACTTCTAATCCATTACAAAATTTGGAGCTCCACTAAACCTTCGAATTCCTTTCGTATCCAATCCTTCGTAAAATCCTCAATGCTCCTAACTTTGTCACAAAAAAAATCATCCACAGACCTGAATGTTCCATATGTAACAAGCTTTAGCCTGAACCAGATATCTAACCTTCCAGTACAAACTCCTTAACCAGTAAACCCACTAGTTTCTAACCTTGTTTCCTCTTCAATTTCTCACGATCCTCCAAGGTGCCTGAAAAGAAGATGGCCTCGAGACCTTCTAATGTGAAATATTATTAGAGTGCTGTCAATTTTCTACATGCCTGTATGACTCCATTATGATCTTGCATCAAATTTACTAGATGTATTTTTATGTAAATACAGTTTTGAATATTAACGAATAAATAAATTAACAAAATTTAAATTAAATAAATAAACATTGAATTAAATCAATAGTTGTAAAACGCACGTAAAGTAGTCCATCATTTATTAGATCTTTTTTTTTTATATATTTTCTTTTCTTATATTAATAGTTTCTAAAATATTTAGTATATTTTTTATCCTCCTTACTTGAGTTTTCGTACATACAGTATTCAATATTTGTACATCTCTACAGGAGGGAAAGAAAGAATGTGGAATATTACTGAAAATAACCATGTTTATATATTATTCACAAATATATAAACCTATTATTTTAATTTGTAAAAAATAATAAAATTATTATTTAAAATATTATGTGCGAGTTGATATATAACGGACGTAAGGCTATTAATAGGAGATGACTAAGCCGCTCTTGACTCAGACCCAATTCCGAGCTGTTTATCACAAGTGCTTCTGCTTTTCCTTATGGATTGCTTCAATTGTTGTCGAAGACATTCACGGGATGCAGGTCAGTTAGGCAAGGAGAGATGAGGCTTTTACGAAGTATGTTCGTATATATGGATATATAATATACTACTATTTAGAGAGAATGATAGTGTCTTTATTATCTGTAATTATTTACATAGGTGCATGCATCTACGTTCCTTCTAGAATTATATAATTGAAATAGTAAATATTTATTAGCAAGATATGATTATTCTTAAATTTTAGTTGCTTTGAATATAGGCATTATTTTCATTTTTAATAAGAGCTAACCCAACCTCTTCAGGTGATTATTTTCAAGTATCGATGCCATAAAAAATAACAGTTAAAAATTATAGTTGACATAACAACTGCCTACTAGTAACCTACTAAATACAGGTAATACTAAGTTATATTTAAATATTTAATTTAAGTATGGGGTCAATGAAAAATAATGCACGTTTCCAACTTTGCTACGGTACAAAAACAATTTTCTACTAAACAAATCGTTAATGTTAGTTTCATGTACATACATATGTATTTATTATTGTAAAGCTTACTTTATATTCTCACATTCACCCAAAATTCAAACAATATATTTTATTTTTCCATTCTCTTTGAACAGAATGTCTTCTTCTTTCCCTTCCTCCTTAGTGCCATTCAGCGTGGAGGTTTAAACAGATTGAACGAAATAAAATTACTGTTTAACAATAAAATGTTTAAGAGTTATTTTCATCAAATTAATTTTTACGGATTTAAACTAGAGCATAGCGGTGAGCACACTGCTCTTAACATTAATGAAGCGTGGGTTCAGGGGACTATGAACGAGTGCATAGTGCAGCATTGGTATCCACAAGTTTCGTCGTGCATACTTTGAGTCGGAAAACATGGATGGTTGTGGGCGCCATTACGTAGTTGACAACGCAAAACTCAAATAAATGGTGGATGGAAACCACATGAGAAATGGCAGAACTCGATGCGGACCTAATCGCCATAATGTCCAACCAGGAAGCCATTCATGAAACTAAAAAGCTCGCCAAGTGGATGTAACACGAGTTAAACAAACTCTTCCATATATTCCATGGATTCAAAACGTGACGTATGATGACAAGTGAAGAGATCTTACAGCATTGGAGCCTATAGCAAAGTTTAGTTTTCCAAATCCTGACTTTCACCCGCGACTTCTTTGCTTAGCATTGTTTTATCTCCACGTTAATGCCCGGCTACACAAAAAGTTGCACAACCACCGAGCGATAATTGCACGATCAGCCACATCCAGTTATCCTATGCAGCAGTTGACTTCCGAACGCATCATGTTATTGTTATTTTTAATCTTGAACATAAGTAAACAACCACCAAAAGGAAATAACATTTTGAATACAAATGAACTTTTCTTTAGATATAGTTATAGAGAATTTACTATATGCTTAATGATCCCATGCATCAGTTTTGCTTCTTAAAATTAATTCTTATGTGAGTTTTTTCTTAATAAATCACATTTTTTTCATCATATTACATTTTTAATTTATTTAAATTGAATCAATAATTTGTAATATGGACATTACATAGATGTTGAATCTATAAAGGCGGGTCAATTAAGTGGTGACGCAACGATTCCGTCATCGCTGTCACTCGGCCGTTCACCAGCACAAGTTGATTTCGAAATGACGATCTTATTTTTATCCTTTTATTTTTTAATTGTAGTCTTGCGAGTTTTTAAAATTTAGAATGAGTTCTTATATTGTTAAAAAGTAAAAGTTGTTTTCTCCTACTGAAGATTATTCTCTGCAAATGATAAGATTTAATTAAAAAACTTATTTTATCCTTCTGACACCTCCGTTTTTTCGGCTCTTTAAAGGATTATGGGGAAACCTTAAATTGGTAATTTTGTTTACTAAAACTTTTTACACCCTGTTATTGTCAAGTCCTATGTGACTGTAGAAAAAATATTAAACCACGAGTTCACAACGTTTTGTACAATTCATAAGATGTGAATGTTTGGTTTTATTTAAAAATACAATTCTTATTTCGCCTATGTAAAGTTTCAGTGTAAAGTTTCAGTGCAAAGTGCTCTAAGGCCCAAATCGTTGGAAGTGGAAGAATAAAAAATAAAAAGTTGAACTAAAGAATCAACAAATTTTTTGATTACCGTAAATCGTGAATAACAATCCTCATTTAAAATTATGTGGTGAAAATCGACATCGGAAGTTTTTATTTACATTTTCTCACTGAACATTCGCCTGATATATACTGAAGACGAGTTCAAAAGAATACTGACCTACTTAACTGGAGACAGAGGTGGGCAAAACTTAGCTATGGATAAAAGTTTGTTTTTTTTTAATAATTTATTTATTGTTATTTACAACTGTATAAAAATATATACAAGTAAATTTGCTGTAGGTGACATAGTGACATAATACAAACATGTGGAGAATCTACCCATTGATAGAACTCTAATAACATTTCTAGAGGAAATCTCGAGGTCATCTTCTTTTCAGACGGCTAGGAGGATTACTAGGTAATGAAGGAGAAGCCAGGTTAGAAACAAGTGGATTTAGGTGGTTGAGAAGTTTATTATGGAAGGAACGGTATCTGGTTCTGGCCAAATCGGCAACATATGAGACGTTGAGGTCCCGATGGATGACTTGATTCGTGACATAGTAGGGGGCATTAAGGATTTTGGACTGTAAGGATTGGATTCGGGAGGAATTTGATGGTTTAGTTGAGCCCCAAAGCTGAACTCCGTATTATAGGCCTTATAATAGTCATGTAAATCAGTCTTTTGTAATGGATTGGCAGTTTATTCCGTTTGTCTAGTAAGTGCTGTAATAGTCGGAATCGACGAGCAGTCTCCTGTCTTTTCAGTCTTGTATGCGGATAAAACTTAAGCTATAATTGTCATAGATAGGACCCGTATTCATGAGTGAACCATTAATCCATGACAATTTTAGCGATGAGTTTTAAACTATAGCTTATTTTCGTCCAACTCTGACTAGATGTTAATCTATTTTCCAATTTAAGGTGTGTTTCTATTATTCATTTTTTAAAAGTAACAAATGAGCATTTATTGTACAAAATATCGGTAAGTTATGACAACATTGATGTCTTAAAACCCTAGCAGAGAGCGGAGCTTTACAGCCCCCAAAGGTTGGAAATGTAAAGGCGATGAAACGAAAAATTAATCTGTATCGCCAGCCAGCCTTGAGATGGTTTTACAAATAATCTGATTAGAAGCTGTAGTAATTGCTAATTTATGAGTTGAGTTGGGAGGGGGCGCGGCTTTTCAATATTCACCCTCCCCTCAGCTGTCGCTCGCTTTCTCCCTTCGGCCTCTACATCGATAATAATAGTTAAATAAATCGATTTAGATTCAATAGATCAATTTAATCTCTTTAATGAATCAAATTATCTAAATTTACTCTCTTTACACCTATATATTTTCCAATACACTAAACGCAGATTTTTTGTGAACACCACGGATACTAAAAAATTATAACAACGTCGTGGTGAAACAAGACAGGGAATAAAGAGTGTACAATTGTACGGTTAGAATTATTTACCTTTTTTTAAAAAATAATTACAGAGGTCTGCAACAAAAAAAAATGTATTTAACTTCGCTAAATTATATGTTTTAATGATTAGGTCAGTGGTAATGTATGGTAGTGAGACATGGACTCTAACCAAGTAAAATAGAAGATCTCTACTGGTTTAGGAGAGAAGAGTCCTAAGAAAGATCTTTGGAGCCGTTAAAGAGGAGCACATGTGGAGAATCAGAAGCAATGACGAAATAAAGGAATTGTATGGAGAGCCTGATATCCTCTGTGCTATTAAGAAGAGCAGGCTAAGATGGTTGGAACATGTGGAAAGGATGGAGCCCTGCAGGCTACCTAAAAGGATGCTAAATGGTGCACCAGGAGGAAAAAGGGCGGACCCAGGCGTCGGTGGCTGGATGATTTGAGAGAGATGGAAATTGAAAATTGGAGGAGTCTCGCTGGAGACCGCGAGGCATGGGAAAGAATGGTGGCAAATGCCCAGGTCCTACTAGGACTGTAGCGCCCAACAGTGAGTGAGTGAGTGAGTGAGTGATGTTTTCATTATCTGAATCCAAAAATGACCTTAATTTCAACTCGTTACGACCATGGTTTTTTTTAAAGTCAATCCACCAATACCAAGTGGTCCGAAATAAAATAAGCTAGTATCTTGACCATTTTTAATTGCTTTACGTTGATTTATCCATGTTTCTAGAAAAAAAACTGTTAATGTATTTTTTCTTTTACCTTTAAAAAGGCGACCGTTTTTCTTCGTATGTCCCGGCCAATTTCGGTAAATTGGTTTTAAAAAGACGAAGAAAGTTCAAACAAACGCCATATTAAAGATATTGTTTTAAGCTATAAAACATGATATAAAAATTATATTACGTTCAATTATAAAAAATTTCCATCGTCAAACCATTTTATTTCTATGTGAAGTAATACTAAAAAAAACTTATCCATTTACATTTTGGTTATGTTCGTTATAGTAGATCAACCAGAATAAATATTATTGCTACTAAATGTATTTTTGGTTATTTATGGCTTCTTGAAATTTGATTTTTTTTTTTTATTTCAAAATATAATATCTCCGATGAGAATGGAGTTAAATATTTGAATTTCACAGGAGGTATAGAGTCTGTGGGGAGGTTTATATTAAATAAAAACCTTACTTGTTTATTGGCTTTGATCTATTTTGGCGACGGTTTGTAAAAATAGTAAACACTGCAAGGGAGATATCCTCTGAGTAGTGCAATTAAAGAGTACAGGAGAAAATTAGGTTTCCAAAAAGCTTAAATGAGAAAAAACAAAATTTAATGTTTGACGATCCTGAAAAATTAGTTTTTAGAATGAGATATAAAAGTAAAATTGAACACTATCATACATACAAGTAGTGTTCAATTTTACTTTTAGAATGAGATATAAAATAATTATTATTAATAATTTCTTAGTCTTAATTTTTGAAACGATATTTAATGAAAATGAAAAGGGTTATTCTATAGGGCCCCGACCACATAGTAGCATAGCACGTACATAATTTATTTTTACTCTATTTCTTTAAACAATTTAGCATGTTTGCGAGAAATGAAAAAAAAAAAATAAGCTGTAAATGCGGCATAGAGAAAAATGTCCTTCGACATCGGTTTAATTTTCTTAACACCGTTTAGAACGACGACATAGTTTGGAAGATTCATATTTTCTACTACATAAAATTTATGTTTTAATTTTTAAAAAACTGGACGTTATGGTATTTTCTTTTTAATGTTTTTTTCCCGTTTTTAGTAAGATCTATAAGACAAAGTAAAAAAAATCTATGCAGTTTTTTTGGTTAATAGTTGCCACACTAGCAAAATAGTAATTTATTAAAAATATTGTAAAACATGTAGAAATTTGATGGGAACTAAAAAGTTCATTTTTGGATTTCGTGTTATTAAGAAAGTTTTTAACAATATCATTATTACACTGTAATGTCATACTAATTATAAGTAATCTCAGAAGCATGTAAATGGGGTGACTTTTCCACATATACGTTAAAAACTTTGTTATTTTATTATATTTATTTTAAATTTCTAGTATCGCTGCTTTGGCACATCTGTTATACAAATATTTTGAATTGGACGTACTCTGAAGATTGCACCGTAGACGGGTTATTTTCTATACTGGCCTCTTTCTACAAACTAACTCAAACTGTCATAAATTAATTCCAGTCTGCAATAAAATCAATTGAATTCGTCAAATACAAAATTTAAAAAATGAATAAAATTGTCGTATGTGCCACTATGAATAAGTAACGATATTTTTATGTAATTTGTTCATTTTTATATACTTTTCTATGTATCATGATGTAGTTATACTATGTTTTCGTAATTTTCTTAAATGTATTTTTAAAGTGAAAACCTGCATGATGTGAGTTCGAAAGGTTGGCTTTCAAAAAATATTTGTTTACAAAGAGAAGGTGGTTGGGGGTGTTGTCAATGAAGAACACCAATAAGTAAAACTTATTTCATCCGTGCCTACGGTAAATAAATTAAAATAAATAAAACTTTAAATGAAATAAGTTGTAATTCTTTTTGTTCTTTACTAATAGCACCTCAAACCACCTTCTTCTCATATAATCTATATAGGAGGGCTGCCCAGAAAGTATCAGGCGTTTTGAAATAAACAATTCACTAATTGAAAAACTCAAAGTTCGAAAGGTACGCTCTTAAGCTATTTTTCTACATAATCGCTATTCAAATCGAGGCATTTATCATACCGTGGCACAAGTTTTTCAATACCCTCTCTGTAAAAATCTGCCGTCTGCGATTTCAACCATTGGTTTACACCGCATGCAGTTCGGCGTCAGGATCAAAGCGTTATTTACCGAGCCATTTTTTCATCGATGGGAAGAGGTGGTAATCGCTCGCCGCCAAATCTGGGCTGTATGGTGGATGGTCAAACACCATACACGAGTGCCAGGGTACGATTAGCCGTGTGTAGAAGTGCGTTGTGAAAAAACAACAACTTGGTGCTTCGTTTTCCCCGACGCTTATTTTGTATGGCGCGCCGTAAACTTTCTTAGTGTTTCACAATACATTTCTGCGTTGATTGTTGCTCCACGTTCCAGAAAATCAACGAGAAGCACTCCCTTGGAGTCCCAAACAGTAGCCATGGCCTTTCTTGCTGACAGTGTTTGCAAACAATTTCGTGGTTTCTTTGGTCTGTGTGCGCCCATTCCATCGACTGCTGTTTTGTTGTACAGTTGACATGCTTCACCTAAGTCTCGTCCCCGGTTACGATACGATCCAGAACTGTATTACCATACTGTAGTACCATTCCTGTAATCGTGAAACGATGGTTTCACGAATTTTATCATTGATTTGCATTGCTAGGTCATCAGTCACATGGCTATGACTACCACTGCGGTCCTCGTCGTACGGCCATTTTAAAAATCAATGCACCATTTCCTCATTCGGCTTTCACTCGTTATTCCCTGGCCGTAAATATTACAAAGCTGACGATAAATTTCAATTGGCCTGTTGTTTCGAGCCAAAACCAAACCGAATCACAGACTGCACTTCAAAATGGCGGGATTTTCTATTGCAGGGGACATTTTGACGACAAACCATAGGCCAAAGCGTCTGTTACTTTCTGGATAGCCCTTGTATAAAAGGGAATGGTCAAATCTTTTTGGATTATTGGACCGATTTACGTGCTGTTTTTTTCAATTTTTTTAAAAAACAGCCGCCTTACTCGCTTTTTTTCGTACCCTTCATTAAAATAAAATTAGTACCTCATGCATATATAATACATGAAATGTTATTTACCAAAAATTATAAAAGCCTAATGGGCTCGGGGTAAAGTAGGTCAACAAATATTTTTTTGGAAACAAGTATTTCATATTCGTTTTTAGTTTTGCCTCAAACTACCAAATATTATTTTTTCAAATAAATTAACAATTAGAATTTTTTCAACCTGATTTATTTAGAGGTTTTTTTTTTCTTCCGACGACTATTGTTCATGTCATTCCTACGTTAATATGAGTAGTTGATCTCTACGGTTACATAGTACAAATTTCATTTTCATTTCTTATCCCATGTATTGGTTTAATTTATGTCACTTAATCATAATAATAAACTATACTTAAATGTTTAATTTTAATTAAGTACAATAATGCATAATAAACTATCAAATTTAATATATTGTGTTCATTACATTCATGTACATCCTCAAATGTAGCAATTGGGAAGCATTGTCGGGTCAGCTAATACCATTATAAATCCAAAGATTTTTTTTTACTATTTTGGGTAAAACCTTATCCCCTCCCCCAATTTCAAGTAAAAATCTTCTGATAAAATATTTCCGATTAATTTACAAATAACCATAATATTATATTTATATATATATTGCCTTTGGACCAATGTGGGTCGCTAGAAATGGAAAAGCGTGGGAGGTGGCCACATTTGGCTCCCGGGGTCAGTAATCCAGGCATTGTGACGAAATCCTTTCCCCCCTCCCTGCGCTCAAAAGGTTATGTCACCTGAATAGGATTACCCCCTGGGGCACACCTGTTTTATCTCATAGCTCATACTATTCGTAAAAATTTATCCGCTATCTGCTCTCTTGGTCGGGCGGGATGTTTAACTATTTAGGAATCAATGGGATTCAACTGCTGCTTTAGCTTAGGCGACGCCTTTGTCGGTTTCTGCTTTAACAGATTAACGTCAGTTTTTAGCTTAGTATCATTGAATCACTTTCATCAGGGAAAATTCTTAGCCTGATAACGTTGAATAACTTTCGAAATGATTCAGAACAATATTTGAATGGATAGATTAAATTTGAAACGCAATATTGTCCTTATAGTTTTTATTTAATAAGAGAAGGACTAAAAAAGAATAAAACTGGTGCACTGTGTATCATGCAACTTCACATACCATCCCCTCCTGGAAGGCGAAAATTTCAAAAAAACGTTTTATTTTTCTATTGCTATAAAAATTAGTATTTAGTGCGTGTTCAATAACTGCAGCCTGGGGAAAAGCCAGAGTAGGCAGTCATTGTTAATTATAGAACTGGTTCTGGTATTTATTTAGTGGACTGTGTAAATTTACATCGGTTATTGGACTATAGACTATTGTATACATTAAACTATATATAT
>NW_027105918.1:537121-568042 GCF_000696795.3 Halyomorpha halys
CTCTCTCTCTCTCTCTCTCTCTCTCTCTCTCTCTCTCTCTCTTTCTCTCTCTCTCTATATATATATATATTTTTTTTTTTTTCGATCCCTCTAAAACAGAAAAGAAACTGTGAATTAGTGAGTTCTTTACTGTGAAAAAGGAATAAATCTTGTTGGGTATTACCTTTTACTACCTTTGGTATTTTAAGGTTACCTGTAATGTTTATTGTTACTTGTGAAATATCCATTCTAAATGATATTATTTTTTTAAAATCCGGAGGTGAGGGGCCTCCTCGTGTTGATTCGTCATTAAACTATGATATACATCGATTACATTTCTTGTTGCTGTGTCCGTTGTGAGATGATTGTTAGATGATGGTACTGTTTCTAAGTTTTTTAACTGCCCATTCTTCTCTCCGTCTCCCGGAGGGCCAACTGATTCTTGAACTCTTCTACTCCATTTGGCTGATGAATAGATTGAGAGTAGAAAAATAACTTTTGAAAGTAAAGATGGCGTTTCATTGCTTCATTCGTTTTCAAAGTAAGGACTGTTGGTCAACTCGGCCAACAGAGATCAGCACTTTAGCTTGCAGGACCTTATATATGATTAAATTGAATTTGTTAAGGGAGTGTTCCCTGAACAGAGATTTTCGAGGTGCCAGTAAGTAACGAATACCAACTTTCTTCCTGCCAAGTTATGTTAAAAATACAACAGTTTAAGAACGTTTACAAAGCTCTGCCCAGTTGACTACGATCGGGAGAGATCAAACACCGGGCTGTCTTCAACTTTCTAGTCTCAGAACTGTAATGGTCATCAATACGTTTGTTTCATTTTTATTTTCTCAAAATTTAGATTTAAGCGGTAAAACATAAACGATGTTTTGAATTAATCTCTTAAAATTTAATGACGTAATTCGACGTATTATTTGGTCACAAAAAATTTAATACTAAATTTATTTTATCATCATCAATAAATGTGACTGATACATCAGGTCTTAATACTATTCTACATAAAACCTGTAATATTGAAATGACATCTTGGACAATGTACTTAACTGTAAGTGTACTATTACAATATTGCCATTTTGTATCTGCTTATCAGCTTCCAATGAGTCAGATTTCTATGTCCTATTCTCCTGCTAGTAATTCGACCTCTAATTTATTGCGGACGATTTAATTTAATCCTGGGTTTCTCTGTTTTTTATTTGATAGGCGCCCTTTCATTACTCATGGATTGCCAACTACCTGACTTTTGATTTATGAGTGAAAGTACATCAAGATGTAGGAATAAATTTAATTTCATAATTTGTTCTCCTCTAATCCCCATGGGTGCGTGGGGTTGATGTCATGATGAAAATGGACTGAGGGTAGCCTCTTTCGGCTGCAGACAATCCTTAGGAAGGATCCTACTACTATTCCAAGTTTCACTATTTATAGTTGACAACTAAAGTAATGACCCACTAATATGTTTAATGAGATTTGCAATGCATCCTGTCTCTTAGTACGAATAGGTGTGATTGGCGGGAATATTTCCGTAGTTTATTTTTTTAATTAAATTATTTTTTAAATAAAATGTTTTTTTGATTCATCAAGAAATATTAAGTTGTTTTGTAGTTGTTGTTTTTTTCAATTTAATTATAAGTAATTTATTGATTTATTAGTTTATTTTTCTCTTCGTTTTTTAATATTTTCTCCCTTGTTGTTCTAGTGTTTATAGATTATATTTATAGTTATTTATGCTTTATATAATTATTTTATTAATTATGTAATTTTTGTAGTGTAAAGTGTGTAATTTTTCTCAAGTTGTTGTTGTTTTTTTTATTTTAGTTAGTTATATTTTATCTAGTATTTTCTTTAAGGTTTTTCGTTTTCCTTTTATTTTATTTATTTTTTTTATCTTGCACTCATATATGTTTTTGTTTTTTATTTACTACACTATCCCTCTCTGTTTGTCTCTACACTACTATAGGTGTAAATAAATAAACTATGATATATTTAAAACCTGATACATAATTGTAAACAATTAAAAAAAACAACTTGAAATAAACTACAAATTTTCCAAATCAATGAAATAATACTATATAAAATATTACTATGTTTTTTTTTAATGTTATTTCATTAATTTGGAAAATTTGTAGTGTACTCCAAGTTTTTTTTTTTTTAGTTAGTTATATTTTATGTAGTAGTTTCTTTTCATTTATTTAAGATTTTTCTTTTTCTTTTTAATTTTGCACTTATATATTTATATATTTTTTATTTACTACACTAATCCCCTCTGCATGGCTCTAGACTATAACAGGTGCCAATAAATAAAATATAGTAAAACATGTTAATAATATTTTCAAATCTAACACTCTGGCTCTGTTTAGAACCTGATACATAATTGTAGACGGATTAGGAGCTCGGGTCGTTAAAGAAGAGAGGGGGAGAATTAACCCCCGCCACAGCCATCTGTATAGTGGTATATCCGGGAAAATCTCCATTTGCTGTTTGGAAGAGCAGGATGGCGGTTGAGGGTGCATATTACCCAGCACCTGCTCGGGGTCCCAGGGCCCCTTCCCCTGACTTACGGCACCAATTTGTTACCTCTCGACCAATGAGCTCTCTCCTCTCTTCAATAATAAATTCCTCCCCCTACCCCCAGTCGTTTCTGTTTATGAGGGAACATAACGGGGCTGTTTGTCCTTTCGGGGGTCTTCCATATCTGAAGGGAATACTTGTCGCCACTCTGACTATTGTCGATGTCATAAATTGTTAGCATGAGAAACAGCAGAGGTTTATTTACCTATTTTTTACAATGGCGTTTTTTAAAAATTATTATAGTAGTTGTATATCCAGTTCAATCGTTGTCGAAACAATTTACACGTTTAAATAAAGATATAAAGTTATTATGTGTACATATATTTCTGGATCTCGAGGCAACAATACAACTATATTCAGGCGAAGTTTTGCAACTTTATTGTTTGCATAATCATGCCCCTACAATGAAAAAATAGTTTTTTAGAACAAATAATTTCTTCAACTAGATATTAAAAAACTACATGTACATGGTATAATTTAAGATTAATAACTATTACCATTAAAACAACATTTACAATTATCTATTACTGTCTGTTCTAAACTGCTGTGATACAACTAACTCGTGGTTTGGGCCAGCACTGGAGAGGGGCTAAACGAATAAGGTAAATGTGGGTTTGTTTTCGTTTTTCCAACACGTAACCGTGCTCTCTAGCAGGTAGTCCGTTATTTCTGCTTTGTACTTTCTCTATTTATATTTAGTGTTGTTAATTATGTCTTATGTATTTATTTGATTGGAGTAAAATGATTTTAATTTTGTACATCTGATTTTTTGGTTGATAGCCCGATTCTTATACATATATTTTCATAGTAATCATTTCTTTATATTTTGCTTAAAGTTTTTTTTTTTGAATATCTGATTTTTGGTTTATCAGAATTGAATTTATTTCATGTTTGTTTAAAATATGTGGTGAGAGCATTTTGGTCTTAAAGTTATGTTATTAACTTATAGTCAAGATCCACAAAAATATGTCCTTAAGAGTCATGAAAACTTCTTACGCATGTTTGTTGATTCTGTCAATACATCTGATTTTCGCCTCTCACGAAGTCTTTTGCCAACTATACTGGCATTCATTGTTGTGTAGAGGCAATCCTAATGGATTACTCATATTGACTTGCCAGTCTCTGCAACCAGTCCACTGTTAGTTCTTCTCCTTTATATAAAAATCACACACACATATATGTATATCAACTTCAAAGACATGATCATTTTGTTTAGGGTTATACCCTGATAACCGAATATAACCAAATAAAAACACTGCAAGTTATTATCCAATGGTTTGTTAGTTTAAATTAATGATTTATTAAATTGGAAGATTATTAATTGACTATATCTAATTTATTGTGGGAAGATGATTTGAGTAGCGGACAAGAAAGGTACAAGAATATCGGACAAACTTTTTTTAGTAACCATCATTTCACTCCACTTTGGAGGGTTTCATCTGGGGTAAATAGGAACAAGATACAAACATTATGGAATTCGATAAAACCAACAGAATATATAGAAATTGGAATAAATAAAAAAAGTAAAATACAAGAACATAAATGTAAATGAATGGAATGCAAATTAATGATAAGTACAGTAGTGAGTAATAGAATTGCTAATGTATCAATGAAGTAATGAATACTGAAATAGTACCTAATAGATTTAGTTACAATTATGAAAAAATTAAAAGAAGGAAAGAGTAATGAATTAAATGAGTGATTATGGTGCAATGAAAAATCAGGTGGGGGTTAGATGTGTTTTTCTGTGGAATTCGTTATTATGTATATTAGATCATGTCCATATATCAGTAGTTATCATAACAATTTAAATGTCGAAAGAAGGTTAGGTTGAAGAATTTTTTTTTAGGTGGAATATTAACAATTTCTAAATTTTGTGGATTTTAAATATGTACTTCGTCACACCAGTGTACATAAAAACATAGAATTATTACTTAGAATATAGTCACCTTAATACTAAGGACAGAAAAGATGCTGGACGTAATGTCCTCCGACAGTTTGAGTTGGGAAAACAAGGACTACTGAGAACGGTCGTTGCAGATTACATCTCATTGATCCTGCGGCTAACTTAAGAGCCACTTGTAGCCTTAGCAACAGAGATCCTGGCCACATCCTGGACTAAGGGAAAGGGGGGGGGGCTCTGCATTAACTTGAAGAAAACTATATCGTATAAATTGAACACATTTCAATTCTAACTTAAACCTAAATGTTGATTCGTGCTAAAAATGTTTTTAAATTTGATTCTATTCCTGATTGCTGGAACGGTTGCATTTGTTTATTTGCTTACACATATTTTACTTTTCGGACAATTTACCAAATTTTCATAAATACCTACGTATTTTGTTTCATATGAGATACTTACTATTTTAAAAAAATATAAAACTAACTGAAAACTTCAATGAAATTCAATATTTTTTTGTGGAGATGAAACTTATTTCATACTATAAAAACTTGATATTTGTTAAAAATATAAGTAAAAATTAGCTCCAAAATAGGGAGCATGTATTCGAAAAATGTATTTTTCCATGTTTAAAAAAAAAAATTGTTTATATCAAGGATCAAATATGGCTCCGTGTCTGACGATTTCCTATATAGATATCGGCAAAATGGCTACCATCAATCTAATTAAGAAAACAATTTCCACGGGCGTTGCGGATTAGGACCTATTTGGTATCTTATCAATCTTATTAAATTCCATTCATTACTTTCGCCTGAACGTAATGAAATAAAACGTATTTTCCTTAGTAGAGCTATGTTTTGTAAACTCTGATTTGGGCTAAATGTAGAGGAATGTCTGGGGGTTAGAGTATAATGATCCAGTATCAATTTTATCAATGCCATCTACCATTTTCTCTTTCATATGCACAAAATTATTTTTCTTATAACCAGAAGTGGCCCGCTATGGGCACTACGGAACTACCACTAGTTCCCTCTTAATATTATTAATAATATTCAATTTAATGATCCCTCTTCTATTTCTTCTTTATACCCGTATAATTTATAATCCTTAAATTTAGACAGCCGCTTACCAATTTATAAAAAAGATATCAAGATCTATGTATGGAAATGTATGCGTTACAGTTTCGGAGGTGTGCTGTTTGGCTGTTGCGCGCGCGCACAGGAAACTCAAAGTAAGACTCCAAGAAAAGAGCACTGTAGAATCCATCGTGCTGACCCTTGTTATGGGGCTTGTGGGAAAGCAGGGTGATGGAGCTAATAGTACAAGAGCCCAAAAGGAGAAAAAACCCAGTTATTTCACCCCAATTTCTGATTACTTTAACGAAAACTATATATAATTACTAGTCAAAATTGGTGAGTCTGCCGAGATAGGTAGGAGGATAAAAATGGCAGCTGTGTCAAAACGTTAAAAATAATTAATTTTTCATTCGGAACTGGCTTTAATTTATTGTGTATAGCTTATTATATTATATAGCTATCTATTTTCTTTCTACAAGAAGTCATGTTCTTTATTAAAATACATATAGCTTTAATTTGAGTGCTGGCAGACATCTATACGTTTTATGGTTTTTGATATATAGTTTTCTCAAAATAAATTCATTAACTACTGATTTTTCAAAACATTTTTTATGAAATTTTTTTTTTAAAAAAATTATATGTCGAGAAATATTTAACGTAAATAGCAATTTTCCGGATTTATCTCTACTCCTTACTACTTCTGAATTGATCGCCTAACCTGCGAGGGACAGAACCCTAGAAAAATTAAAGATTTGATTTTTATTGTTAAATACAATGTTATTTCAACATTGACCCAAAATTCTTACAAACTAAAAAGAACTTAGCTGAAAGCTGAGGTACTCCATATCTTAGGCCTAATGAATGAATACCCCTTCTGGTCCTTAAGGTTACATATAAATACATAATAGAAGACAAGGAAGGGGGTGTTAGACTAGTAGGGGAAGACTTTGCCCATGAGGTAGAGAGAGAAGTAGGGCTGAGATGTTGCTTTTGTAAGAATACTACCCCTATTCATATATATTACATATTAAGTTGTGTGAAAGGTACTGGCATCCGGTGGAATGACAACTCGAACCTGATGGCCTCTTCTAGCCTTCAGTAGTGATAAAGTATGATTTGGTCAAGGGACAAAGGAAAAAGTTCATTTTAATACAAGAGCCCAA
Source organism: Halyomorpha halys (assembly GCF_000696795.3). Taxonomy (NCBI): domain Eukaryota; kingdom Metazoa; phylum Arthropoda; class Insecta; order Hemiptera; family Pentatomidae; genus Halyomorpha; species Halyomorpha halys. The sequence goes on from NW_027105918.1 coordinate 543,820, forward strand.
GAGGAGGAAAAATGCAGTTATTTTACACCAATTTTTGATTACTTTAATGAAAACTATGTATAATTACTAGTCAAAATTGACCAGTCTGCCAAGTATTGGTAGGGAAATGAAAAATGGTGGTAGTTTCAAAACGTTAAAAAATATTTATTTTTCTGTCAGAGCTCTATATCTTTAAAACTACCAACAGCACAAGAAAACCTAAGAGAATATCATTTAAAGTAGAGTAAATTTGTTAAAATATGAGCCCTAGTAGAGCTATTTACGTTCAATAATATTTGAGATATAGCTTCTTAAAAGCAACATTTCATAAAAAAATGCACTGAAAGATCAGTGGTTAGTGAATAGTGAATGAAGTCATAAAATACCTTATAGTCCATTAACCTAGCTTTAATTTGAGTGCTAGCAGACATATATACGTCTTGTGGTTCTAGAGACATATTTTTTCAAAAATCTGACGTTTTATCCTAACAACTAGAAATGAACATTTTGTTAATATCATAAAATTTACTACTCCTACAAAGATATTTTACTCCTACAAACTATTTTATGGTAAATTTAACTAGCTTTAATTTGAGTGCTAGCAGACATATATACGTCTTGTGGTTCTAGAGACATATTTTTTTTTTTCAAAAATCAAACGTTTTATCCTAACAACTAGAAATGAACATTTTGTGAATTTCTTTTTTCAAATATCATAAAGCTATTACTTCTTCAAAGATAAACTATTTTATATAAATTTAACTAGCTTTAATTTGAGTACTAGCAGACTTATGCACGATTTTTTTCAAAATCGAACTTACTGTCCGAACAACTATAAATCAATTTATTTTGTTAAATATCATGAAAACTAGTTTATATTCTACGAAGATAAACGTAATAAGCTACTTTATATTTCATTAATCCAGCATTAATTTGAGTGCTAATAATCATTTGTACGTCGAATGGTTTTTGGGATATAGATTTTTCAAAATAAATTCACTTACCACTGATCTTTCAGTACCTTTTTTATGAAATGTTGCTTTTAAAAAGCTATATCTCAAATACTATCAAACGTAAATAGTTCTATTAGGTCTAATATTTTAACATTATGTTTGCTTGTTGTTTGAATGAAAAATTTATATTTTTTAACGTTTTTGAAACATCCGCCATTTTTTATTCCCTCTACCTATACTTGGCAGGCTCATCACTTTTGACTATTAATAATACATAGTTTGCATTGAAGTAATAAAAAATTGGGGTGAATTACCTTTTTTTTCTTCCCGGCTCATGTACTATTTCTTCTGGTCCCAAATTGGCCAGCTAGGTCATCCGTAATAGGTCATATTTCCTTAAAAACAACTTTATATTTTATGGCAATGGCGGTTGAATACTATTAATATCAATAGCGTTTCTTAAATTGCGGCAAACATTTTTTAATTGTTGTCGGCAAAACAGCTTGTCCCTGAAGCGTTTCATTTGAAAAACTTCTAATGATCGGGGAATCATTGTGTGAAAACTTGGCATTATAGTAAATGAAATCGGAGGATAAATTTGGAAGAAAAAAGGTTATTGCCGTTTAGTCCCTATTTCTTGAATATGTAGGCAATAAATACTTATTAAGATTTTTATTTGTAATATGTAATTGATATGAAGAAGACGGTTCGGGGAGTGGTCAGGAAAGGTACAAAATATGGCAGTACATATTAGTTACCTAGGTTACTAATAAAAAGTTTTTCTTCTAATTTTGTACCTTGACCACTTTTTTATTTTTATTTTATGCCAGATGTGCCTTACATGGTTGATATAACCGTTATATTATATATATATTTTTTTTTAACAGTTGATTATGGGGGGGGGGATATAGTCTCGTACAAAAGACACCCCTAACTATATACAATGTTGTTATTAAAAGAAGAAAAAAATAAATAAATAGATAAAAGTAATGCTTCTTAATAAAAGGAATGTAAAATTAATAACAAAAAATAATGATATTGGTACACTTAAATAAAACAAACAATTTCCCTCTAATAGTGAAAAGAAACAAGTTAATTTGAAAAATGAACTGATTTATCCTTATGAACCAAGGAGCATTAACTGTGATTCTTATTTTGAAAAGATTGTAGTTTTTCCCTCCGTAAAGGATGCCGCTCCCCAGACTTCACAGCCGTACATCAGCAGTGGCCTGAGAATTGTTTTAAATATAAGAACAGTTGTTTCTGTTTTTAGTTTGGAATTTCTGTTTAGGATATGATATAGCATTGCTAACCTTGCATAAGTTTGAGTTAGTTTGATGTTGATATGGTGATTCCAGGTAAGGCGGCGATCTAGGTGAATTCCCAGGTATCATACTTTTTCACTGGCAGAATTCCATTTCACATTTTTACCTTTAAGGATTAGATCCGGTGGTTCTGGTGGGCGTCGGAGAGTAAAAACTTTTGAATTATAAATTCTTGAATTAATAAACTTTAAAATTATGGATTATTATCTGCATTATCATTGTATTTAATTTATATATATTTGTATTATCTTGTTCGAGACTGGCAGTTTTATTAATAATAACAAAAATTATGCAAAAAGTCTCAACCTTCTTTATTAAAACATGTTTCATTTCCAACGTTTTGGTCGATCAGGTCAATCTTAATTATAGTATCACAGCCTAGATTGATTTATAAAACTTTACACGCTATTATGTCCGATTAAAAGTAAACCTGTATTTGTCAGTACAACATTTAATGATAATTTCTGTTGTTTACAATTTTTGTATTTTACTATCATCAATTTATCATAACACATATTACGATATATTAATAGTAAATTATAGTAATATCAATATAGTATAAAATTATCATATTTGTACATATGATATAATGGTGTTTATCACTTTTATATCACTCGGCCAGATCGGTCGAAACGTTGGACATGAAACATGTCATAAAGAAGATTGAGACTTTTTGGATAAATTTTGTTATTAATAATTGTATTTACTGTTTTTGCATCTATTATTTATTGCAATATGTTTTCTATATCTTTTAGTAAGATAAAGTGAAATGAATTAATAGTTTCCTCTCTCGTTCTCATTAAAACCCTTTATTCCCATGTTATAAATGTTTAGTAGTATTTATGCTTATTCATTCAATAGATATTTTTGTTTGTTTGAAGCAGTAAAATTATTTAATTAAAATATATTGTATCCACTTAAGTCTCAAACACTCCTAACTATAAATTCATACCTCATTTCCAACCTTTAAAATTTATTCGCAGGCTATTCTGCCCAGCTCTGATAAAATTAACATTTCATTTAAATTTATAACTTTTAATTACACTCACTTATTACATAATAATGAATTTAAATGAAAAAGTGACATGCATTTACAGTTAAGATTGTCCTTGAGGATTGTCTGGTAGGCCGAAACGTTGGACATTTAAATTATTAATAAATAGTAAATGAGACTTAATTGGATATAATTTATTTGATTTAAACAATAAAACCTGTTTCCAAGAAGTGCTAAGTTCATACATAAAGTAGTAAAATTCGTTTAAATTATTGAATTGTACAACATATAACAAATTAACGGATCAAATTAAACAATTTCCTACCATGGTGATGTGTTGATTGTATCATGAAGGCAGTGTAGTAGTAGACGGAGCGGCGGTAATGGTCGGCCCCGGGGAAAGGTAAGATGTTGAGCACGCCCCCACCATAAGCCCCCCAGGCATTGATCCTCCCATCAAAGGCCAAATAGGCTGCCAACCGGCTTATGCCCCATTCAGGACCATTCAGCGGATCCGGGGAATCCTTAGGGTCCTCCAGGACACACACAGGACCTTCCCTCTTTGTGGGCCTTAACGTCTTTCTGTACCCGCTTCGCAGAATCCTCCCCTCTTCGTATAGATCTGCCGTTTGCTGTATGAAGGTTATCCGATAGTTTCCAATGCTGCATCTATTAGGTTTATGGAGGCGTTAAAGAGGTACTAGTTCAATCTAAAGATAACTCAAGTAACTATGTGAATTGCAATGTAGCTTAATAATTGGGAATAGGAACTGAAAATTCATTGCTATCTGTAAATCATAAGTTCGACGCTTTCTGAAGAACGTGTTGAGGAACTGATTTGACATGTTTATACAGAAAATTCCTCAAAGTCTTCAAAAATGCTCCGAACGAAGTGGTGCATATTTCGAATGAAAAATTGGAAAAACTTTTAAAGAGCTGTAAATATTCTGTGAAATGAACGGAATTTATTATTTCTAAAACAAATAGGAGGCCTTCCTTTTGAAATTATCTTTGTAATATTTTTAATTCTATATAAGGGGGATTCATGATGTTGTGTTAAATATAAAATGATTTACCATATTAAACGCTATAAGTATAGGATTGTGAACAGCCCTATTTAAAGTCATGTCAAATGCATAAGAGCCTCTAGCGGATTTTCTGAGCAACTTATTTTATAACCTTTCCTTTCACAACTTCATATTATTGTTTACTTCTGTTTTGTATAAGTAATTTATTAAAACATGCCTAAATTGAGTGAAAAATGGAAGTTATGTGAAAGTTTGGCTTCTCAATGTCTTGATGATCTTCTAACTTGCGAGGAAGAGAATCAAGATGAGCTAATTGATAACTGTCATTACATTATTATTATTATTATTATTGTCAGCCATTGTTTTATTAGTTATAAAAACATCCAAAATAATACTAACACAAACTACGAGCAAGTAACCTTACACGACAACTAATAAAATGGTGACGAGCTCGGCTGGTCTGTCGCGTTACGTCATTCTGCAGACCTTGTAACAGACCATGTTACATGTTATATCGTTTTAACGTGCTAAGAGAAGGCAATATTTCTCCATTTAACATAACTTTTTGTATTTAACACGCTTTAATATCTTAAACTAAAGATCATGAATATCCCTTTAGTAGCAAAGACTGGTAAAGCCATTTTGCGCATTATAATTGCCTGTACTTCACTTGATTGACCGCATCAAAACCACGTGAAAAATAGGGAATGTCAGCTGAAAACACTTTTAGTTCAAGACTGCGGGGGAAAAAAAGTTATTTCAAACCATTTTTTTATTTCTTTAATTTAAACTATATCTAGTTTATAACCGAAATTGTTGTCTCTGCCATTACCACAGCTTGGGAAATTAAAACTGGCGGCTGTATAATAAAAATATTAATTTTACATTCGGAGCTGCACATCCTTGAACTACCAAAAATATTAAACAACTTAATAGAACATCATTTAAAGTAGAGCAAATTGACTATAATCTGAGTCCTAATAGACCTGTTTACGTTTTATAGGTCCCAGATTTTTAAACATGTCTTACAAATAACGAAAAATTAATATTTTGTGAATTTATTATGGCAAATATCATGAAAGCCACGCCTATGAACAGCGCCAAAATGTTTATTAGCTCTCAATTGATGAGTAGTCGCAGTTTCCAGGAAAAAAGAATTGGTTTATGAAAAACTATATCTCAGGAACCATCAAACGTATAGACGTCCATTAGAACTCAAATTAAAGCCATAATGTACTATTGTATATTTTGATACGTTTGTCTTCGTAGTAGTAGCAGTTTCCTTGATATTTTTCAGAATAAATTCATAAAATATTGATTTTTCGTTATTTTGATTTTTGAAAAAATGTATCTCGAGAACTACCTATACCTTATTAGATTAGAGTTCATATTATAGAAATTTTATTCTACTTTAAATAGTAGGCAATGAAGGTTTTTAGCGTTGTTGATAGTTTTACAAATATAAAACTCCAAATGAAAATGAGCGAAAATTTTTAATTTTTCTCGAATAAAAAAAAATCCTGGGAGTTATTCACCTTAAATATTTCAATATTTACTTTTTAATGACATTTAGTGTATCCCTTGTATAGTCTAGGTTAAAACTGAACCATTTTCTGACAAAAAATAACTTACATTTTTTTTTCATATAAATTATCAAAATGAGAGTAATAAATATATACTTTCATTTGAACGTACTTATTTATTTTTTTTATTCATGTGTATAGAGAGCTATTTTAAATTTCAACTGAATATTATTATGGATAACCATATTAGATTTCTGTGTATATATATGTATATATTTATATCATTGTTGGCAGACATTAATTTTGACTCTAAACTGTATATGGTTTTCATTTAACTAATCGAAAAAAAAAGAGGAAAAACAACTTGTTTTTTCTTCTCTTGGGTTTGTGAACTACCAACGGTACCATTGAAGAAGATGTCTCAAAAGTAAAAAAGGTAATCAAATCTAAAATTAACAGAATTTCATCTGAAAATAAACACTGACATTTAAATTGATATTTTGATTGGATGTAGCTGTGAAAAGTTTTCCATAAACAGTTTACGAACAAATCGTGCGAACTCTGCCATCATTTCACTTTCGTAAAACTGTGTTATGCTCGATGATCTCACCGGTGGACAATATCCTAGAAAGGTTAGCCAAACAGCGGGAGACAAAGTTGCCCCTTCCCCCCCTCCCACCATAATTGTGAAAACATGGAGCGTGATGTTTTCTAAAAGTGCTCCCCTTTAGCGGAAGGGCAGTGTGAAAATAATAGCGGGCTGGCAGCGGCCCCGACACGGCAAACAACAACAAATGGCCTCTCCGAAAACAAAGACCCTACCGACCGAAATAATCGGAAAATCTGCATTCGATCCGGCGGCGAAATACAACAGAAAGCACCAAAGCCCTGTTTACAGATCTGATCTCTTTCGCACCTGCCAATTCGATGTTATTCCTATTTGTGTAGTTTTATCCCCGCCCTAGGATTACCCTGTAATGGGATCCAACATTATTCGGTTTATATTGTCCCCTCCGCCTCTCATATAAATATCGACGGGCAAACTTCTATTTCGCGCCTTGGTGTTGACAATGCAAACATAGGCGGTGTTTTAAACTAAATAATCCTGACAAAATTAACAATGTCCGCTCCAAATACTCCCTGAAATGCTTTTGGAAAAAGTCCGCTTTGCTACGTCATTAATTTACATTTATCACCACATCGTTTCCTTCGACAAATAGTAGGTTATTTACCAATGTTGCCCATACAGCGTGGGTCAACTTATTTTGTATATTTTCTGTATGAACAAATTTATTTTTCCATTAAAAATGCAGTGGGTTCGTCAGTTATATATGTATAGCTAATTTCTTTTACTTCTTTTTAGTTTAATTATTTTCACAAACAAATCTCTTAAAAAACAAATGTACCCTTCCCGTTACCCTCTGCCAATTAACTGATCTTGAGTTTCTCTGACATACTTTGGCACACACTGACTTATAAACACTCATTGGAATTCACCAATTATTATTAGGCATGGGATGGTTATATTGATATCGATATCTGTTAAAAATATCGATATTACATCGGCACTAAAACGTCGATATCGATATTATAATAGCACTAAAATATCTATATTTAAATATCAAAAATTGAACAAATTAAGGAAATAGTAATTATATAAGAATAATATAGCAAATTACAGGTGAACCTATTTTATATCATACATAATCTAAGCATATAAAAATATTCAAAATAATGGTACATCTAAGCGATGCTCTGAAAACTACATATATTAAAACACATACCCAACATTAATTAAAATACAATTGGATATGCTAGCTGAATAAATCGCTTAAAAAAAAAAAGTGAAAAATGTTAATATTCCTACAATCTCCAAATTACATTAACAAATAATATCCATTAATTCAATAGTCGACATTCCCAAAGTAAAAACATTGTAATATTTCTATTTGATATCAATATCAAACTTTGGCATAATAAAAGCAAATATCGATATTTTATTAGTGAAAAACTCTGATATTTTAGGGAATGAAATATTGAAATTCTATTTCGATAATGATCGGAATCGCTGGTAATATTTACTTAAAATATCGTAATCTTCATATATCTGTTATATCGATATTTGGATTCAATATTATTGGCTGGATGTTTCTAAATATAATTTACATTTATTAATTTTTTTATGCTGTCAAAATAATAAAAATAATTTACATATATAATACATTTTTAAGGTGTGTTTAATTTGTAATAAATTTAAAGTGTGTGTGATTAATTTTAGATCGCAAATTACCTATGAATTTTTTGTTAGTTCGTCTATTTAGTACATATTCGTTTGTGTTTTGTTTTTTCAATTTAGGGAAAAATTATTTTTTTAGGAAAAACCGATAAATAGGAGGAAAATATCGATATTCGTTCATTATCGGTTCCAAAGTATCGTTATAGTAATATAGAATATCGGAGAAAAAATATCGATATTTCAATAATTTCCAGATCTATCTGTTTATTTAAATATTTTCCATTCTATATTTTTAGGGGTTTTTTTATTGCATGAAAATTCGGTCTCTGATTATGACTCGTCAAGCTTAAGCCATTACTTATCATGTACAATGACTCACGTATAATCAAGCTGCTTAGGACCAAGGCTTACAGTTTTAATTACCTGCTTACATGTAACCTTTCTCCCTCAAATCAATAATTTATAAAAGTTTACTTAGGCCGGCCATCCCTTAAGGAACATTTATTCTGACAAGCATTGCATCCACAACAGCGAAGAAGCGCCAACAGATCCAGAAAATAATTCTATGGCTTATTATGAAGCACTTTTCTTTACAATGAGCGAAAACTGACTACATTCATTGGACACTTGGACTGCCGAAAGTGACAGAATTCATCTCACCTTGGCACATCAAATTCTTTGATAACCTCCAATACTGCACTAACCCACTATAGTACTAGAGCCGGGAAGAAAAAAGGCTGTTATCTCACCCCAATTTTTGATTACTTTAATGAAAACTAGGTATAATTACTAGTAAAAATTGATGAGTCTGCCAAGTATAGGTAGGAGGAATAAAAAATGGCGGCTCCTTAAAAACCTTAAAAAAACACTATTTTTTCATTCGGAGCTCTATATCTTAAAAACTACCAACAACACTAGAAAATCTAAGAGAACATTATTTAAAGAAGAGTAAATTTTCTGAAATATTAGCCATAAATGAGCTAGTTCTCGATATATAGCTTTTTAAAAAGCAAAATTTCTTTAAAATCTACTGAAAGATTAGTAGTTAGTTAATTTATTTTGAGAATTCTATATCTCAGGAACTATGTGATGTACAGATGTCTATTAGCTATAGTTAATAATGTTTATCTTTGTAGGAGTAGTAGTTTTTATGATATTTAACAAAATAAACTCACAAAATGTTAATTTCTAGTTGTTCGTATAAAATGTTGAATTTTTGAAAAAATATATCTCTAGATCCATAAGGAATAATAAAGGAAATTTAACTTACTATAAAGTAGTTTATGACACTTATCTTCGTAGGGGTAGTAGTTTTTATGATATTCATATATGAATATAAATTTGGAAAATGAAAATTTGTCCGAACAACTATAAATCAATTTATTTTAGCAAATTTCATGTAAACTATTACTCTTACGAAGATAAACATCATAAGTTACTTTATAGCTCCTTAAACTAGCTTTAATTTGAGTGCTAATAGACATCTGTATGTCACATAGTTCCTGAGATATAGATTTCTCAAAATAAATTAACTAACTACTAATCTTTCAGTAGATTTTTAAGAAATTTTGCTTTTTAAAAAGCTATATCTCGAAAACTATTTAACGTATATAACTCTATTAGGGCTCATATTTTAGCAAATTTACTCTTGTTTAAATGTTCTCTCAGGTTTTCTTGTGTTGTTCCTACTTTTTAAGATATAGAGCTCCGAATGAAAAATTAGTTTTTTTTATCGCTTTGAAACAGCAACCATTTTTATTCCCCCTACCTATACTTGGCAGACTCATCAATTTTGACTATTAATTATACATAGTTTTCATTAAAGTAATAAAAAATTGGGATGAGATATTTTTTTCTCCTTTTTTCTCCTCTTGGGCTCTTGTACTACTATTCTAAACATTACCACCAACAGGACGTCCAGAAAGATAGCAAACACACTTAGAAAGTCTCAGACCTGACTGAGAACTACTAACTTACTACTGACAACAAGACAACTGGTGAGCCCCGTCATGAGATAGCGCAGACACTGGATCGTGTTTCCCATATATATCCGTCAAATTCCCTTTCTTCAATCTCTTCTTAAAATGCATGAAATCCAGTAAAAGAGTTTGATTTTCTAAATTCTCACTAACCCCCCCCCCACCAATATAGAACCGAACACGTCCGTAGAGCTTAGAAATAAACATTAAAAACAAACAAAGTGTTTTTAAAAAGAATTTTAAAAGTTTTTTGGGGCCTACTGGATTATTATGTTATATACTTGATTATTATATTATTTGGACTTACATCGAAACTATATTTTCCGTCTTCCTCATGTATTTCTTTCACCGATATTTTCGATGAAATAGTTGTTCTGGAGCTGGAAAAGGTCCAGACATAAAAACATGGGCATTATATCAGAGACCCAAATGCGATTTACCTGTCGTTTTGTGCCGGTCGTAATTCGTTCCGGCTCGATCCCTCGGGCTATGGTCTATAAAACAGTTGGCCTCAAAGTGTCCTTCCGCGTACCTGCTATTTAGATGGCACTAACCGGAAAAAAGAAAGAAAAAAAGGTTAATGGATCCTGTCGATCCTGCCCCTAGAGGTAAAATTAAATCGGAATCAGATTAACAGTTTTATATTTAATGAACTGTCGTTCGAGGCTGCGAAGCTCTGAAGGCATTAAGGGAGTATTAGGAGGTAGTTAGTTATAATTTTTACAGAAAATGCATAAATAAAATATTATAGCTTGATTGGCCGTGTATAATTATTAAAAGGAAGATGGTCCCCGGAGCGGTCAAAATAACTCAAATAGTAAATAAACTATTTATAATGACCCAAAGTTTCGCCTCACTATGCGGGCTGTTTCAGGGCTAAAAAAAAAAATACAAACATCTAAAATAATGTAAAAAAATAAGAGAATAGATAACATAAATCAAATTACTCTGAGCTATATTTAATAATTATTTAAAATTTATACATAAATGAACAAAGTAAATTAAAGAAAAATAAGATATACAGTAAAAAGTATGAAAAAACAACAATTACAAAAAGGTATTTGACAATTATGAATGAAAATAGGAATAATAAATGACAAGAAAAAAGGAAAATAGTGAACAAAATAGGACACTCACTACCTTTCTGAATGAAGGAAAGCTAATGAATGAACTAGTGGCGAATGCGAGGTATGCACAAAGTAGGGGAGTGGGGGAATTTGTTTACTGTCATCTTCCATTTATATACTACACACGATCAATCAATCAAAGATCTTAAAATTTATTACTTTATATTTAATGTGTTTTTACTATATAATTTTGCAATCCATCTTTTATCTTTTATAAGTTATATTTATATTTTTTATCTGCATTTTATATTTATCTGCTACTTCCACTTCGTACTTACATGTATTGCTTTACAAAACCTTTGTAGCTTTCAATTTTGTATATATTTTTTTTTTGTTTCCGAATTAGTAAATTTTTTTCTGAATAATACTTTTCTTCATAAAAATTGCCATATCTCCTGAGCAATTTAAAACCCTACAGCTAAATTAAAACAGTCATTGGAAAGCTCATTAAATTTGCTTAAAGGACAAGCATAAGAATGCTACACAATATTCAAAACTAATGTTTAATCGACTATGGTTACAATGATCGACATTTTACAAAAATGTAGAAATGCTGAATATTGCAAAATTTTATTTTTCAATATATCTTACTGAAATAAATTTTCTAGACTGAGCTTTGTAATTGCACGAAAACTTCTCTTTTTTGTAAGCTTTCTTCACTTTTGCTATTACCTTTAAATTTGTAATGTAATATAAAATAGAATGTAAAAAAAAAGTATGGAAAAAGGAAGGGGAGCGTGTGCTGTGATGAAAAACAGATGCTGTCTACAATTAAAGCACAGTTTGACGAATGTAATTGCGATGTTGATACATATTAAAAATTGATAGAAAATTTTAAATATGATTAAAATCATCGGGATTTTTAAAAAAGGAGAATATTTATATGGAATATGGTCCGGGTGTGGTAAAAAAAAACTCAAATAGTAAATGATTTACTATTTTTATTGAACCAACGTTTTGCTCCACATTGCAGGGCTTCGTCAGCGCTAAAAAAGATACAAACACTTGACATAGTTACAAAAAAAAGAAAAATCAACTAGAATATTTATAATATAATAACATAAAGTCATAGAAGATAATGAATGGGGAGTGATGAAAAATGTACTTATACAAAGTTTCTCACAGCAGGTATTTAGCTATCATCGAACTGGCCGATTTGAGCTTTTCAAAATGTTGTCGCTTGACAATAAAATGTTTATTTTTATTCAAACATTTTTATCTGTAAAATCCCGATTTCTTAAATTCAAAGGAATTCGTGTTGGTTTTAAATTTTAGTCACTCTTTAGTTGCTAAAAATATTTTACTAAAATGTTCGCAGTATGAACTAGGTTCTCAAATTTTTGAGGAGTGGTGCTGAGGGATTTTAATAATATGCCTGATAATAATAATAAATGCATTCATGTTTTAAAAATTTATTTCGTATGTTGGTGCCTTGCACCAAGTGGTGATATTCTAAATATTTAACAAATGGTCCACTAACAGAGGAGAAGAAAAGTCAATAATTTCACCCCAATTACTTTAATGAAAACTATGTATAATTACAAGTCAAAATTGATGAGTCTTCCGAGTATAAGGAATAAAAAATGGCGGCTGATACCTAATAACTACCTCAAACACTAGAAAGTCTAATAGTACATTATCTAAAGTAGAGCAAATTTGCTAAGATATGAGTCTTAATCGAACTATTAGAGAACGTTCAATAATTCTCGAGATATAGTTTTTTAAAAAGGAATATCTCATCAAAAAATGCACTGAAAAATCAGTAGTTAGTGAATTTATTTAAGGAAATCTATATCTCAGAAACAATTAGACGTGAAGGTGTCTATTAGCACTCATATTAAAACTAGTTTAATGTGCCATAAAGTAGTTAATGACGTTTAAACTCGTAGGAGTAGTTGTTCTATGATATTCGAAAAAATAAATTCACAAGATGTTGATTTTTTAGTTGTTTGGCCAGAATTTTTCGATTCATGAAAAACTATATCTGAGGAAGTATTATATGTGCAGATGTCAGCCAGCATTCGAAATAAAACCAGTTTAACGCACTATAAACTAGTTTATAACACGTATCTTCGTGGGGTAGTGGTTATGATGAATATGAATTTTGCGTATGAAATTTTGTCTAAATCACTTTATTTTATGAAATATCATGAAAACAATTTCTCCTAGGAAGATAAGTATAATAAATTACTTTACAGTACGCTAAACTAGCTTTAATTTGTATGCTGGCAGGCATTTGTACATCTAATACTACCTAAAATATAGTTTTTCATAAATCTATATCTAATATTTATATTATTAAAATTTGACTAGTAATTATATAGTTTTCATTAAAGTAATAAAAAAATAGAGAAAAATAACTGACTTTTTTCCACTGGGCTCTTGTACCATCACCACTGGTTTCACCTCTACATTAGGCTAGAGACACCGTTCTCTAATATATTGTGAATGATTTATGTAACGTAATGAAGGGAGTGGTGTTTCTTTATTTTTTAATTTGTTATATTAACTTATAAAAATCATATTTTTTATGATCCTTTAAATAGAAGATCTAAAGTTGATAAAGTTTATGGTTAATTTAGACGCTAACTATGTACTTATCTACTTAAGGAGCTTACGGATGAAAAAACAAACGAAAAAAAAAAGTCAATGTTTGATTTTCATGCTTATTATTCTAGAGTCATTTCAGGACTGAACAGTGGAAAGTCCAAGCTTATCTGCTGTGCACTTGGAGTAATTTAAATTTTAAATCAAAATTAGTATTAGTGCAATCCGTAAGGATACAAGGATACGTGGATACATATATTGGATGTATGTAATAGATATACTAATATAACTATCTCTGTATATATATATATATATATATATATATATATGTCTGTATCCATAAATACATACAGCTATTCTCAAGCTCCAAGGTTAACAGAAGGTTCTGTAAGAATAAGGAGTACCATTCTGCAAAATGTTACTTAATTTTTTTTTTTTTTATACATTTACCAAGTTTGCTTTTCGAGATAGCTATTTTCTCTTTTTTTATTTACTTTTTTAAAATAAATATATTTTCATTAAAATATCAAGCAAATAGATAACACACATCTGGAACCCACTTTTCTTGGTGTGAAGAGGGAAGCATACAAAATTGGAGCAACCTCATTATTGAAATATCACTCAAAATAAAAATTAAATTTAAGTATATATGTTATAAATATATATACAAAATAATTGTATATATGTATACATATATTGACAGAGCAACTGCTTAGAACCTTTATTTATCAATAAAATACATGATGTACTCCGTTAAACAATAATACACTTAGTCATTCTGCATCTTGGTAATGCTGACGTATATAGTTTCTGTTGTTGATATATTTTCAGATCGTTCATTGTCGGAGACTATTGTAGATATGCTCTGACGTATTTCTGTGCGAGGGGCTACATCCTCCTTGCACCGTCAAGTGTAGCTGCTCCTATCTAGCAGGAAATGTTGGAACTAAAGTTCGGAGCTACTCACTTTTTGTATCATGAGAAAGACCTTTTTTCTACTTGGGATCCGATCTAACTGGAAAAAAGGTCAAAATGGAGCTTCCTTCAAATTCTAAAAGACCCCATTATTGTTATTAAAAATCTATTTCTTTTATTTTTCAAAATATATTAGTCAAAAAACATGTATTGCTTGTTAGTTCAACTTTTATAGAACTTAATTAAAATAAATAAAGTATTAAACACAAAATTTTCATTTTTCTGAAACTGGATTTTTTTTTCTACCGCTGTCCATTGTTCAGATAATCGTTCATAACTCCTCTGCATTTTATTCAAATCCTTTGTTACTACAACCGTTGGAAAACTGAATGTGTGCTCTTCCAACTCATATTAACAACATTCGGGCTTTATGACTTTATAAGGACGAAATAGTTGTTTCAAATGAAGAAAATATTTTCAAACTTTTCATTTTATCTCCCCGATTCTAACTTGTTTAATTAAGTCTCTTTTATGCCATTCGGTGTGGTTTATAATGCCATAAACCACTTCTAAGTTTCGTGTACATTAGTTGAAGTTATTGATATTTTTTAAAGAGTTTTATTTTAAAAAGTTCTCAAGATATTAACTGTTATTTGAATGGAGGGATAAATTCCAAAAAAAAAAAAACATTAAAATTACTAATTGTAAATAATTACTAACAAAGATATATGTGTTAGGCTGGACGTTTTGCTTATATTTATAAAAATGTTATAGAATTTTTAGTTCCAACATAAAAATCATATTTACCTAAATTTTAAATTTTAACTAAATTGATATAAAGCTTTCAATTGTTTTCATTCAGTCTATGTATAGTACATACTCAAATCTAGCAATAGCGAAGCATTGCTGGGTCAGCAAGCTCACAATAAAAGATTGCTAACATAATTAAGTTATGGTTATTGGTTCCACGTTATTAATAATTATTACTATAACAAATAACCAATTTAAAGAGCATTTCTATTTTTTAATAGAATCAAAAAGCATCATTAAAATAGAGTATTTAACAAAGACGTGAAAGGAGACCTTTTTTTCCTGTTAATTTGAAATTGAATATGGCGCTCTATACTGAGCGCCTAACACCTTGATTTTAGATAACTGAACTCTGAGGAATGTTTGAACTACATTCGCCTTTTATCTATTAAAACGAGTTTCTTATTGTAAATGACGTTTATTGTAATAAAAAATAGCTTAAACGTTATCGGTATTGAGAGTAAATGAGCTGGGTACATTACATGGCCCATAATGTGTATACATGGCTGAAACTGCCAGTCTATGTATGTTTTGTTATGATATCATCGGGGTAGGGCTTTGATGTCAGTTTTATATTGTTCTGTTTGTTAAACGGATGAATATTACATATATTCCCATGTTTTCTGACATTGAACGTCCAAGTTTTAAAACAAAAGTATGAGTAAGTGTCAAATGCTATACCTCAACTAGGTTATTCTTTATGTTATAGCCTGTTCTTTTGAACATATTTAGCCTAATTATTTTTCTTTAACATATTTCATCCTCAATAGTGTTAAATTATAAACACCATTGAAAATTTATTGTTTAGTTTGACTGTCAGCAAGTTTTAAAGAATTATTTAGGTTATTCATCCTAATGACATCTTTGTAACATTTTTTTCTTCTTCCTATAGTTAGTATTACATGATATATATTTCAGCCGAAGCAGTGGTAGAATACGATTACAAAGCCAAGGAACCTGATGAGCTCAATATTAAAAAAGGAGACATCATAACTGACATATCCATTAAACCTGGAGGATGGTGGGAAGGAACATTAAATGGAGGAAAAAGAGGAATGTTTCCCGATAACTTTGTTAAGGTAACTTACTTTTAATAACTTCCAAATAATAATATTTCTCCGTATTCAATCACGTGGAATGTGATACCTTGTCGTTAAAAACTTCTTTTTATCATGAGGAAATTACAAGTACTGTATATTAAAATTTATTACTGTTTTACTTCCAATCACCTAATACCCATTTAATGTGACATGTCTATTGGAGGACACACCCTTGAATATTTTGCATGTCTTATCTAGAGATATCTCAAGTGGTTTATAAGAACATTTATCATTGCTTTTGCATTTAGTGTTAATCTTTGTTATTTATGAATAGTATCCGAAGATTATTTCATAGACCTGGCAGAAGAAATTCTACTCATTTAATGATAGGTTCTTCTGAAGTAATTTTAATTATAAGCAAGTTTATGTATATTGTGGATTGATAATTTTAACCGCTATTCATATAAAATTTTTTTTTTCACAGTTAATTAAAAATGAAGATGGAGAACCCTTACCATCATGTAAGATAAACTTGTTTTGTAATTTTTTCACCCTGATTTTATTAGTGTTGTGCTTTTAATTTCAAACCTCTTATCTCTGTTTTAGTTTCTGGTAGAAAGTGCCGAGTTAACTTTCCATATGAACCTCTTAACCCTGACGAATTAAGACTGCATGTAGGAGATGTGATTGACATAATATCAGAAGTAGAAGAAGGGTGGTGGAAGGGATGTCTCAAACATAAGGCAAGACTTTTTTTATAAATTTAGAAAGAAAGTAAGCAAGAAAGTTTTTGTCATTTGTCCCTAACCTTTGTTTGTATTTCATTATACAGATCGGTGTGTTTCCTTCAAATTTTGTTGTGGAAATAACTGATCCTAAACCTGATGTCCGAGAAGCATCACAACGAAAACAGAAAGTTAGTCGAGATGAATCAGTTTCACATACAATAGGTAATTAATTTAACAAGTTCTTGTATTCTTTTTTTTTTTTTTTTTTTTGGGTTGTTGAATTAAGAGATAGATCTTATGTTATTGGCAAGTTTTTGTTTTTTATGCATTTTGTTTCTCTGATGAAGTCACCTTCTATAGTTAGTTTTGGCTTCCTCTAATATTAAACTATAATGTAGAGGTAAAAATTAGTGGTTGTCAAAGCATTGTCATTGTGCTATATTTAGCATTGTGTTTAACAATCAATTAATTAGTCCACTAATTTTCAAACATAATTAAAATTAATCAAAAAGTGTCTTTATTACATATCCCATTTTATGTTAGTTATAGAAATACCAAATACTGGCATGGTTAAATACCATCTGCTAAGGAGATTTTCTGACTCATCGATCAGATCGTACCATATTTAGCTATTATAATTGAACCCTGTTGCTCATATTGCTTTAATTATTAACTTAAATTAATTATTAACTTAAATTAATTATAATTAAATTTAAATTAATTATATATTGCTTTAAAACAGAACACGTCCTTATTAAATGAAGTATTTTGTTACTCTCCTTACCAAATATAATTAATAAAACTTTTATTTGAAAACAATAATTATAATTTTAAAAACAATCCTTTAGAATCAATTAAAATGTAGAAGTTTCATTTCCAATAATAATATTGTGAAAATATTTATAATAAAATGATACATAATATCAAAAAAAAATGGAAGGTTATATCCTAATGTGGCCTCTCTCTATTGGCAGGTTACTCATACTTCAAATTGAATCTTGATTTATTTGATATTGAGATTAAATACTTTCTGAAGTTTTTTATTGAGATAAACATTTCGTCATCTCTGATAGATTTCTTATTTTATGTATTTTAAATTGAAATCAAGGGTTCTGTCGCTTAGTTGAGTTTTTACAAGTTTTAAAATTATGAGAAGATTCAAATGAACTTGGAATAAATTGTATACCAAACCCTCAATGTTTTTAATTAGTAAATGATAATATGTAATATGAGTGATTTCTTAGTTTTTCAAAATTATTAATTAAAATTAGCTCATAAAACAAAATAAAGAAGGTAATGATTAAAAAATATAATTATTTTTCACTAACATATGGCTAAGAGTTAATAAAGAATACATTCAAATTATATTAGTTTGTAATTGATAGAACTTTTCACTATTACCATTTTTAAAAAAAGTTTATTGTGAATTTTATTTTATTTTTATTTGTATAAAATAATATTTAATAAGTTGTATTATTAAAAACTTTTTTTATAGATATCTTGTTATTCAACTTGAAATTACTTTAAAAGACTTTCAAAAACTTTTAAATGAGGTTTAAAGCTGGGCTAAATGATGGCATATAAAAATTAATAATCAAAAAAGCTTATGTTTTTCTATTCGCTGTCAAAGAATAGTGTGCAAACCATTACAATAAACGTATGTATTTCAAAAAATACTGACTTAGACTCCTCAGATAACTGTATGGAAGATGCAGACTTTTGGCCAGATTTCTTGACTAACGATATGTACTTTCACTATGGACCGAACCCTATCTTGTGAACTACTTCTTTAATTTATAAGCAACCCACAGTCTGCATTGCAAAAAATATCAATCAGAATAGTGAATATTTTCTTTAAATAGGTTTAAAGTGGATATTACATGCCTCATTTTACTTATCAAACTATTTCCTCTATGATATTTTGAAAATTTTCTGGGTCAACTTGACAAAAAAATTGTTAAAAAATTTCATTTCTGGCTGTATACTAATACAATCTCACAAAAACTGTAGAGACAATAAACTAAGAGCTGTATTGATCTAATCGTGTTACTAAAAAATATATTCAAATAACATAAACCTGAAAAATACTATTAATTAATTATTTTATAACTTGATCGAATGTTCAGGTGTCAACATGAATGCTTCCGAAATTCAAACTACTAAATCAGAAAGTTCATTTGATCTTCCAGTTTTGCCACCAAAACCAAGTAAGAATCTTTTTTTTATAAGTTTTTAGTTTGTACTGTATAGTTGTTCTAATTATAGTAACTGTTGGTACCTTTTTCATAATATTCAATTACAATAACTTCATCCTCATAAACATTGTATTTCCTTTTCTGGAACCAGCTATTCAAAACAAGAAAAAATAGTCTAATGTATTTTATTTACATACTAGTTTTTTAATAAGAAAATTCTATTTTTAAAAATCTTGCAAGAGATGTATAATTATGAATCTGTAGCCTTTTTTTACTTTCACTTACCCAAGATATGAACATATATGGTAAGAAGTATTTTGGTCATGAAAAATTTGAATCTAAGTTTTCACCAGAGATACAGTATTTTTATTTTAATTGCGAGTTAAACATTGAAATGATTTTAAACTTAAATTAAATTAATATGCTGCCACTGAGATATTTTTGGTGGTTTATTAAGTAGTAATTTTGTTTTGGTGGTTTATTAAGTAGTACTTAGGTTTTTAGTGTCAGTCGATTCTATGGAACCGTAAATCAATAGCGGAGATATTTATTTGACTTTAAATTCAAAGTTTGATATTTATTGAATGAAAACAGGGTTGATAGAAAAAAAAATAGTTTAATTACTAAACTAGAGATATGTAAAAAGATTAAGTTAAATCTATAATAAAAAAAAATTTAAATAACTTTTGTCCGTCTCCTTTATCTTTGGTAGTTGATAAAGTAAAATTATAGCATATAGAGGTGTTAGCCTATTCGTAAAAAATAAAATTATTAATTTTTGTTTGTTATTAGGTATACCTTTAACACTGATCTCAAACTGTTTTTTAAAGGTTATTTTTGAAGTTGCTATTTTGTTCCTCTTACTTAAAACACTTAATGCAACAAATCAAAAAAAAATTAATGCAAACAACTTTAATTTAGAAATAACTGTGAAAATTATTATTAGAAAATAATTGCAAATGCAAACTATGATCTGACTTTTTTATTTTGCATCAAGTGAACTTGCACTTATCAGAAAAATGGGTTGTAATTCTATAATCGAGATTCAATTTCTTTTTCTCTTTTAATACTAACATATTGATATAGATATATTTAAATTAAAAGTAATATTGATTCCTAAAGTTTTGCTAGGCTTCTGTACATTCAGGATTGAAGAGTATTGTTGGATACATTTTGGAAACAGAATATCCTAGTTTTATTATTGTTACTGGCATTAAAAACAAAAAAAGTAAAATATCGCGAAACCCCCCCCCCCCAAAATTCATTTTTGCTCCCCCCCCAAAAAAAAAAATCCATTCAATCATTCCATGCGATTGTACTATTTATTGAATAAAGTTTATTTCTATTTTTATTCATTATTTATTCTATTTTTCAATAAATTAATGTGTAATAAATATTTAACAACAAATAACTGAGGTCATTATTTTACTTGAATTATAACTTATTATTTATATATAAACTACGTTTATCAGAGTTCATCTTCAATGTGGCTTTACCTTAAATAAGAATTAACAAATTCCAGATAAAAATATCCGTTTTGTTCCATCACAATGAACCTTTATTGTCGAATTGGTTCTGGTAGTCTAGGATCTATTCATTTGTATTGACAACTCTTATTCAGACTATTAATAAGGTTTGGATGTCAGCTGGTCTTAATTATTATATTGGAATATTATTCAGTAACAAGAAAAGAGTTCCCATTTTTTTTTTATCCTGCAGTAATGTATTATAACAGACTAATGCATAGTCAATTATTAGTAACTAAATAAATATAACAAGTAATTTATTTTACCAAACTACGGTGTAGCTACGATGAGGATAATTTCTATTCTCGACTTTTAGATGATTTCATTATCATATTTGATAGTTTGTAATCATACAAAAAAACAAAAATAAAAAATAATTAAATTTAATAAAAAGGGAAAAGAACTCAATCCTGAAGTATTATTTCTACTTAAAGATGTCTGCTTCAACATATTGGTGGATTGTTAGTGAAATTGTCGTCTATAACTACTTAACCATGGTTAAGTAGTTTGGTTTCTTCGTCTGATGCCTAAGTTTTGTTAAAGGAGAGGAGTTTTGTTAAGGGTTTGAAAAGCAATGGACTATTACACCGAGTTCAAGTATTCATTGACGATTTATTACCTATCTTAGATTATCACACTAGCAACTCGCCAATGTGTATAACTATAGAAACCACTTAAGATAAATAGGATTATTTCCATGGTCAGATTTATATTAATTTTTTTTACCTAACTATTATATACTAATTCATAATTAATTGCATTTTAACATAATTATTTATTTTCTTAGTATCCAACCAAGAAAGTAATTACTGGAAATAAATGATTACAAAATCTACCACTCAGTAACCATATTCGATTTGTTTATATTTCTTTTATATAAAAAAAAAAATTTTTATTGAAATTTAAGAATATAATAATTCTATCAAATATTATTTTAACTGTGGTACAAAAGATTTAAAAGTTAAGAATTAAAACTGTAGTTGATGAGTTGGTTTTTTTTTTTCAAACCAATGAGCCCTCTACTGTGCGATTTTACAAAATGACGTGATGGTAAATAAATTAAAGTTCTAATTTTAAAAACTTATATAAATTTAAATACCTGTGCAGTGTAGCTCTTCATTTTCCATTTTGAACAATGGTTGCATGTGAATGTAAGTAATGTTAATCCAAGCCATCTTTATCAGAACTTTGTTTGTTTTAAAGTTGTTTACTTACTTCTTGCCTAGACTTTGACCCTTATTACTTATTCTGTGTCAAATTAATATATGTATATATATTTTTTAAAACTTATTTTAATATCCTAGATATTATTTAATTCTACTATCATGAGAATAGATATTATTTAATCAATCATGAGATTTGTTTTATTTCAAATTGTTTTTAATTATCCATAATCATCTATTGTGCATCAGAATCATCATAGCTTCATTATTAGATAAGAAAATTATCATTATAATGGTGTATATGTTTTTGACTGTAGAGTAAAAATAAGGAGAAGTTAGTCGGGGTGTGGTGAGTGATGAGAACACTTATTATAAAAAACTTATTTTTCAAAAAATAAAATATTTTTTTTACATAATGCTTGAATAATATATATTTTGCTAAATTTATTTAAATATAAGTTTCCTTATAAATTGTGTTCTATTTGCTGTTCACACCCTCCTCCCCCCAAACATTTTCTCGTTATATTATTGCTCTATATTCTCTAGTTAATTAATAAGGATCTGACATTGTATTATTTTAATAAATTTATAATAACTGTTGTTTATACCATTCGATCATTAATGGCTTTATAAACTGTTAAAACTAAATTTATGATAATCATTCTCTTTAAACTTTAAAAAAATAAAGTAATAAATAAAAATGGATTAAAGTTCGCTAATTTGATTTATTAAACTTTATGAATTACTCTACCGAAAATTGGAAACTATGCTTAAAATTAGTTCCTTTCAAATTTAAAAAGATGTAACTACGCCAACAAATATCTCACTTAATAGTTTTCTTCAGAGTTTACAAAATTCATCCCTTAATATTTAGGTGCCTAGTTGTTACCAATGTTCTAAAATGTTTTTCGTATGGATTATTTACTATTTCATTTTTTATTATAACCAAGGAGAAAATGTTTGGGGTATGGTTAAAGAGAGAAATGTGCAGAAAGTATTTTTAAGGAAATATTGCTTTAAGTCTGGAATATACCATACTGTTATACCTTTCTACATATTGTTAAACCACACTTCCTATTCATCTTGTTTATTACATCTACAGTCTACAACATCCTTCATAAATATGTTTTAGCTAGTGTTTATTGAATATTTATCCAATAATTTTTTTATTCAATTACAATATATGTGCTTTTTTGTTTTATAATTTCAGCAAAAGAATATTACAAAGCATTGTACAAGTATGAGGCTGAAAACGCTGATGAGTTATCTATTCAACCGGGTGATGTAATTACCCTTTTAACTAAAGATGGACAAGATCCTGGCTGGTGGAAGGGCGAACTGAAAGGAAAAGTTGGATTTTTTCCTGATAATTTTGTCGAACAAATCACCTATGAAGAAGTAATTAATGCTTTAAAATATTTCTTACCCGTATTACATTCTTATTTTATTTTTAAATACTGTTTATATTTTTTAGGCGAATAAGAGTGAACTGAAATCAAGACTATCTAATAGAGCAGGATCAACCATTAGTAAGTCTGCGACAACTTCGTCTATTTGTGAAAGCGGCAGTTCTTCCATTACACGCAAGTTCAGTGATACCTCAAAAATATCAGGTATTTTCATTTTATTTGCTTAATTATTAATTTGTCAAGCTCAACCAATCTGTTGTATTCTGGGACTGTCTAGTTCTTCAGTTTACTGTATACAATGTAACCCTTGATTTATCTTATCTGTTGATTTGCCCTCTATTCAAGTACTATAGTACTGTAGAGAAAATTTTATCGACAGCTTGGAGCACCATACCTAAAGCAGTTTAAGCTCCTTGCTTACCTATTATATTATCCCAATTGATAAATGTCCTTTGATCATTTATCATCCTATTTTATATTTTTATATCTCAATCCCAGATAACTTTGGTTGTCATGTGTATCTTTGTATTTAAAGTCTTTTGAATTTTAATTGTTAAAAAAAGAATGTGTATCAGTACAATCCATGAAGGATCTCAAGTTAAATACTTGGTAAGAAAGTACTGTTTCTAGTAGTACAGTCATGCAGAGTGGCGATTTGTTCAGGATCACACTTAAATGCCAGGTTCATCGACATCCCCAAAACACAAAGTACCTAGAAGAAAAATTAATTTAATAATAATATATAA
>NW_027105918.1:568092-577419 GCF_000696795.3 Halyomorpha halys
ATGGAAAATTTATAAAATAATAAGATAAATAATATTTTTTTCCCTTTGAAAGTGCCATTTTTTGAACCTTCCATAACTGGATTTCACATGCTAAATATTGTGTTTCATAAGTTCTGTGAATGTAATTTTATTAAATCTGAGATATTTTGAGAAATTTGTCATTTTCAAAAATAAAAGGTCTACAATAACAATTATATAATGTGTTAAGGTTTATTTCACAAACTATACATCATTAATACACACTATGACTAAAATAAATTAAAAACAATCCTAAAATTAACACTAAATATAACAAAGCATCAAAACGTCCAATAGAAATAATGTGATCAGAAGGTTATCAATTTGTAAAATAAACTCATAGAGAGAAAATCAATATCAGGATACAAGAAAACCTTATACAAAGAGAAAGGAAGAAGCTAAATGTAGTTTTAGGAAGAACAGAATGTTTTATTACGAAATTACTTCTAAAAAGTTACATTTTTTGGTCTTTTGGTCCATGTTCCTTCAAAACTATTTGTCTTATTTACTTACTCTTTTTTTTTTTTTTTTTTTTTCATGATATTAGCTATTAAACTCGTCACAAAACATTTTGACATTTATCATATTTATTTAACTAAAGACAATTGAGAAAATGTATAAATATTTACAGTGAAATTCAGGCTTTCCAATTATTTATGAAAGTAAAGAATTAATAACTTTTTTGTACTAAGATCTTAGAGAGATATAATGGAAATAAAACAAAACAAAACAAAAAGAACATAAATCAGTTTTCTTATTCATTAGCTATTGTTATTGAAAAAATTCATCTTGAAAATCATAAAACAAAGCTTATTAACCTGATAACTTTAAAAACATGTTTGTTAATTTTAAAAATTAACACTATTGTTTAAATAACTAAATATTGTTAAAAAAGAAATTCCTAAAGAAGGGCTCTCTGGTAGAAGAACCAATCCCAAGCAGTGCGAACTGATCAACCTCCTAAGCCTATTAAACTTTTTGGAATTCGCCAAGCTTAAGCTCTAATGAGCTTACCTTTTTTTTTGCTGGAAAATTAAGATTATAGAGTAATGTCTACTAGATTAATGTTAGAGACTCCAATTTGTTCTCCAGAAACGACCACACTACCAAATGTATTTGACAAATTGTTCGTCTGTTATTGATCTGGAAACTTCTGGGTTTTATTACTCTTATTTATATTGTTATTCATTCATGTGGAACGATTATAAATCTTATAGTTAAACAAGTTTATAGTATTCCTATTGTCTGAGATATATTATAAAACTCCTTTCGGTTTGTATCTATGCTCTTGATGTTTTAATATGTATTTAAAATTTCTTTGCCACCACATTTAAGTTAAAATGTGAAAAATTGTATTTTTTTTATAAATTATTTTATTAATTTACCCAAAACATTTTTGCAAAAGTCTTATTATCACAAATATCAAGTTCAGAAAAATAAAAAGGTCTTGAGATTTAAAAATTATTTACAATAAAAAAGTTAAAAGGAAAACTCATTTAATTTAATTGTAGCATTATTAACCACATGTCATTATGCTCATCTCGTAAACATATAATTGTAGCTACATTATTTCTTTGTTAATAGAAGAGAAGCTACCCCCATCCGTTGGAAAAAAGCCTGTACTTCCTCCCCCTCCTTCAAAGAAACCACCAAGTTCTGTTCCTCCAAGCAAGCACGCTGAGAGTCCTCCTGCAAGTAAGTTCAGAATTGTTTATTTAATAATACTGATGGATTATACAAACTAATGGTCATTACAAATATATTCATTCAGTTTTTCCTATATTTTTATATATTTCCTCATCTCCATAATCTCAAGATAACATAAAATCATTTGGGAAGGGGGGGTATGACAAAGAAATTAAGTTATTAATTTGTTTTATTTATTTATAGATCGTGCGTGAGGTTCCTGATTTATAGTTGACACGAATCTATATTTATTATTTTATAGAAATTATATTTTCTATTCAAATTTGTAGGGATATTTTTTTTAAACTTCTTTTGCTGGGCCTGTATTGTATCAGGATGAAATGGTCTGAGGTGTCCCAGTTAATCAAAGTCAATTATTCTCCTTATTATTATTAAAATAATGAAATTTTTCTTTTCAGAATTGAATATTTTATAATATCTTATACTTTTTGTTTTTGTTCAAACAGGCCAGAGCTCTAAGGTCATCTCCAGCTCAAGTACTACTATCAAACACAGCAGCTCTATGTCAGAAACGACTGCTAGTTCTGCAAGTGCCAGTAGCAATAAATGGACTGTTGTTGAGGGATCATCAGACGGCATCGATGGTCTTAGTTGGAGCAAACAGCAGTCGTATACTGTCAAGAGTGAAAGTTCAAAGTGAGTTAATTTTTTCAAGATCCTTGCATATTATTCTGATTGAAGTAGTACCTATTGAGTAGGCAGATATTAAATTTTGAAATAAGTCTTCACTTCAGTTTTTATGTTCCACATTTACTGAGCAAACTCAATATCAACATTCTTGATATGATTTGATTAATTTTTTTTTTTTATTTGGCACGAAAACAGTAAGGCCTATTGTGTGCCAATTAAAGACACACCAGTGCTGCAATCAGCATCACAGCATTGCGGTAAGCTCATTAGAGCTTAAGCTTGGCGAATTCCAAAAAGTTTAATAGGCTTAGGAGGTTGATCAGTTCGCACTGCTTGGGATTGGTTCTTCTACCAGAGAGCCCTTCTTCTATAAGAGTACTAGCGCAATGATTTATTGCGAGTATTTCAGATTGAAATACTGAAGTATGCCTCCCTAAGGGAATAGATATACCTTCCAATGGATTATCGCCCCACCAGATGCCGTCTCCTGAGCTCTGGGCTGTTAGGGAGCCGTTCGTGTAGCAGTTAATGCCAGTGTTTGGTCTATGTATCTTAGTTTTATCAATTTTGACACTTAGTTTAGTGCCTTTATATTTCCGGATTTGTAAGTCTGAGTGCATAGAGAGCACCCTATCCTCATCTATCCACTTGACTTATCTTCCCATGTCCTGCCATAGGGAATTGTATCTAGCATCTTGTTTAACAAGCCTGTACATAGTGTTCAGAGCTTGTGCTTCAATTTCCAGGTGCAGTGGAGTCAGACTGAGCATAACTTCTATTGCAGCTGTAGGAGTGGTGCTCATCGCTCCGGTGATTATAAGGCACGCGAGCCTCTGCAGGCTATCAACTATATCCCTATACTTCCTACTTTGGCTCTGTGCCACCAGGGCTGCATATGACACCATTGGTCTTACAGCAGTGATGTACAGCCAGTAAACCATTCTTGGTTTAAGCTCTCAGTTCATGCCTATTGCACCTCTGAAGGCCCATAGGTCATTTGATGCTGATCCAGAGCTCAGAGTGCCCTAGCTCCGATTTGAGGATCCTTTGTTCCAGCATGGAGGTTATCCTTCCGTGTACAATAGGATCAATTCTTCTGTCTCTTAGCGCATGATTAATAATGCTATAAGGAATCTTGTCAAATGCACCTTCAATGTCTGCGAAGATGCCAACTGTGATCTCTTTTTGTTCAAGTGATCTTTCAATCCTAGAGACCAAGTTGTGTAGGTCTACCTCACAGGACTTCCTTGAGTCCCTGTGATAATCAAATTGTATGGAATGAATAGCATTTGCCAGCAATTCCTGCTCTCTTATATGTTTACCCACGATCTTTTCCAATGTCTTCATTAGAAAGGATGTGAGACATACTGGTCGAAAAGCTTTAGGATCTTCATAAGATCCCTTCCACGGTTTGGGTATATAGCTCACTCTGGATGTCCTCCATCTAGTTGGGGTATATCCAAGCGCTAAGCTACCTCTAAGGAGTTCAAGAATATGTGTTCTGATCACTGGTAGGCCTTTCTGCAGCGAGGCAGGAATGATTTCATCAGTGCCAGGTGATTTGAATAATGGCGATAAAGAATTAATTGCCCATTCGATTTTATCAATAGTAATAATACCATTGGCTTTCTCCCAATTTTCCCTACTAGCACTGTAATTGTTGAAAGTGAGAGGAATGTAATTGTTCTCCAGCATCTCACAGTTAGGGAAGTGGAATTCCGCTAAAATGCAAAGGGTTTCTCGTTCAGTGGAGGTCGCATAATCACCATTTTTTAGCGTTCCCATCGGTCCCATATTGGATTGTTTGGAGAGTATCTTACTTAAACGGCATGTAGGTATGTAGCAATGTTATCAACCTCAAGACAAAACTTCCTCCAAGATTGTTTTTTGGCTTTGCAAACCAATTTGTAGTAGTTTGTAAGAGCTCTCCTATAGGTATCCCAGGTCTTTTGGCAACATTCAATAACCTTCTAGTGAGAGTTCTTTGCTTGTTGAGTTCAGCATTCCTCCAGGAAACATTCCTGATGGATGATTGTTTACTGACAGGATTGCTGCTGTGGTATGAGTTCACAATAGCATCCGTCAGTGAGTCATTAAGACATTCCAGTTGCAAAAAGTATTGTTTATTGCTTTTGGACAACTGGTAAGATCAGTGAGATGTGCGTTGTAGGACTCCCAGTATGTGCGTCTCGGATTTCTATGCATTTATTTGATTAATACTTACTGCTATCAATTCAAAATTGAGTCTAGAGTTTTATTGATGTTATCTCAAATAATTGATATTTAATGTAGTTGAACTAAAATATAAACTCTCTAAATATATAGTAAATTCTCCATCAAATGAGTTAATTTGACAACAACTACTTTTAATAAAACTGGTTACTAGTAATAATGGTCGGAAAAATAGAATAAGAAAATACTACAGAATAATGACTGCACCAAATAATGAAACCGTTTTTTCATATTAAATTTTACAGACCAATAATATATACAAAATCAAAACAGTACAGCATATACTTTTGAAATAATCGAAAATTAAACATTATTTTTCAAACATTAAACAGTTTTCAAATCATTTACAGTCTTACTTTGATTAGTGTAGGTTAACCAATAAAAAATACAATTGTAATTTGCAATTTGGCATGAATTCTTAATAATTTTTTCACATAATTTAGGGTGGCTATGGAAGCTGGATAATTAAAATTTACCTGTATATATAAGGCATTGAAATATATAAGGAGATAAATCCAAATTCGAAAATTTTTCAGCAAACTTGAAGATACACACAATTCAAGTGATTATTTTTAGTTAGGAATCATTGTTGGATCAGTCATTTTTTAAACATGAGGAAATAGTTTTGTAAAATATTGTTAATCTATTCCAAATAGCAAATTTTAAAAACATAAATGAATAAGATTTATCCCGTTTTGCCTGGAAAATTGAAAAAAGAAAGGGAGGAGCTCGTAATTAATGAAAAATTATTATTTTAATTATTTAACATTTTTATTAAACAATTACCTAAAAAAAAAAAAAAAAAAAAATATTTTGTTTGTATTTTTTCAAGATATATCCTTTATTTTAATAGTCTAAAATATTTTAATTTCCCCACTACCCTCCCTCCCCTGAACATTGAATATACCTTGAAAGATTGTTTGGGTGCTTCCCTTGCTGTTTTTATTTATCTCCATTTTTTATAAATTTTTAAGGTACAAATAGTAATAACATTAATAAAGCTGTGCAATATTTATTTCATAAAATGTATATTTTTCTTTGTTTTATTTACAAAGGCATACTGATTCCATGTTTTAGTGTTGCCTGATCATGGCTTCATAACCAAAACATTTCAAAGAAAAATGTACATTTGATGATATATTATGCAGCCTTTTTATTATAGGAATTTAATCTCTTTTGAATTTCAACTCTACCTTCAAATATAAAATTTGATTATATTCCATAAGTGAGGGGTTAAGCAAGCGTGCTTCCTCTTTAAGATGATGCATGCAGACTTCCCTCTCAAAACATAAATAGTATGGAACAAAATTATTAAAATGGATTTATCCTATTTTGCATCTCTATTTATTTATTTTTTAATTCATAGATTTTTTATATTTATTTATTTTTAGTTACAGAAATTTATTAATTTATTTTTGTTTAGGATGAGCAGCTCATCAACTGTCAGTGCCATCAGCTTCAATAGTACCAACAATTCAACCAGTTCAAATGATCTTGACTTGGACATGGTCGGTAGAGATTCTATGTTGACTCATCCTACTGCCAGCCGAGCTAAAGCTCCGAAGAGGAGACCTCCTTCTGCCATTATTAACCTTCCGACAACATTCAGCTTGCATGATGTATGTATCGGTTTTACTAATTTTAATGTCAATTGAAGTTCCCTTGTTATATTGGGTCAGTTTCTGACAAACTAAAAAATTTACCTAAGGCCATGTTTCAACACAATTCAAAAGTATTGTCAAATTGGTAGGGCTATACTTAGTACAGTTATTTCGTTCCAAATATCATCCAACATAATTTGATGATAATTTGCATTGTGTTGGTACAAGCCTAATATTGAGCTAAAACCTTCCAAATATCAAGTCCTATAAGAATATGATAACTGAAATGTATACGCTAATAATTGAAGATAGGCAGGTGCATGTGCAGTTCAGTTTTTCCGTTCCCAATCCTACAGCCTACATAATTTGATGATAGTTTTAAATTGTCTAGAACCAGCCTAATATTAGGTTAAAACCTTATGGATGCCTTTCTAATTCTAAGTCCTAGAGAAATAAGTTATAACTGAAATATGTACTCTAATAATCAAAGATAGCAGGTACATATACAGTTCAGTTTTTCCATTCCAAATCCTTTATCCTGTATAGTTTAATAATAGTCTTGAGTCATATTGGAACCAGCATAATATAAAATTTTGAAAACCTCCCAAATACAAGGTCCTACCAGAATATATTCAAGCTGAAATATATATGCTAATATTTGAAGATAAGCGGGTGCATACGCAGAAAAGTTATTTCATTCCAAATCCGATATCCTGCATAGTTCAATAGTAGTTTTGAATTATATTGGAACCAGCATAATATAAGATTGAAACATTTTGAAAACCTCCTAAATACCAAGTCCTACTAGAATACATTAAGCTGATATATATATATATGCCAATATTTGAAGATAGACAGGTGTATATGTGGTACAGTATTTTCGTTCCAAATCTTATATCCTGCATAGTTCAATGATAGTTTTGAATTGTGTTGAAACTTGCTTACTACCAAGCTTAAACGTTTTGGAATATTGTAACTGAAACAGGTAGACTAATGATCAAGGCAAGCCTAATATTAAGCTAATACTTATTAGTAACCCCTCTTAATCAGCACAATATAGTTTATTTTGCGTCAATTAGGGTAAACAATTTTCTTCTTTATATCGCATGATTATTGTATGAGTAGTGTGAAATTACGTTGATACCCTTGAAAGCCCTAAGGACAACTTTCTGTGAGAAAAGCCTCTAAATTCTCACAATTTTTTAGTTTGTCAGAAAAATTTCCTTGACGACTTCTATACAAACATATGTCCATCACGATTTAAAAAAATCATAAAATTTTCTTTGAAATGCATTGATAGTATTCTGATTTACATGTAATATTACAATGCTTTTAATTTAAGGAAGAAATCCAAAATTGCTAAAAGAGATCTTTGGACCCATTTTATAACTTTCATTGAAGTTTATGTAATTCATTGGGTTTTTTACTATTGAATGGCGATTTAAAATGTATTTTTATATGTATTACTAGGTTATAGATGTATGGAACATTAAGAAATTCAGGCATAGACAAACCAGTGTGCTTTAAGTAAATTTATAAAGCTCTTAGTGAATTAATTGCATCCAGTAAGAATATAAAATAGAAAGCCATGCAACTTCTGTTTTTTAAATAAGCATTGTTCTATTTAAAAAACATAAGTTGCATGGCTTTCTATTTTATATTCTTACTGAATGCAATTAATTTAGGGAATAAGTTTTTTTTTAGGTTTAGTTTAAATTTCAAAACCAATGTGTGCCCCAGCACATTATAAAATTCGAAGAACGCCCACTAGAACAAAAATACAAGTCAAAAACTCCTTAAAATGTAGGCCACTACAGAAGAAGGAAACAGTG
The DNA here is from genome assembly GCF_000696795.3 of Halyomorpha halys. Taxonomy (NCBI): domain Eukaryota; kingdom Metazoa; phylum Arthropoda; class Insecta; order Hemiptera; family Pentatomidae; genus Halyomorpha; species Halyomorpha halys. The sequence goes on from NW_027105918.1 coordinate 576,113, forward strand.
GAAAACCAGAACATATATTCATGCTAAATAAATGAAATTCAGAAATACGGGTTATGAAAAAAAAAAACTTCTTTTTATTGACTTACTAGGAGATATAATTTTTTTTAAATCTGATTCATATAAATTGGTTTATCTGAGTGAGTATGATATTTACCTACTCCTGTTCCCTATATATTTTAAAAAAATTGTATTTCTCAAACCGTTTGTTGTTAAATATTTTTAGGAAATGAATAATGGCGAAGAATCCCCTCCTCCCACAACTATGGTCAATGGTGATGCAGAAGCACATGTTGAGAAGCAACATAGCAATCAGCAGCAGCAGCCACCTTGGGTCGGAGAACTAAAACTAAGTCAAGCCAAGAAATCAATGCAAGGTATGTAACAAAGAAAGAATTAGAAATAATTTCAATTTTGAAACACTATAGATTTTTATCATTTATGATATATATTTTTGTTATCTGATTAACGAAGGTTGGGAAGCTTAGGATTTATACAAGGAAAATAAATTTAACCTCAAAATAGAAAATTGTCTCTCGTCTTTTACATTTTAGTACACTGTAGTCACAGAGGAATGATTTTAGGTGCGTGTCTGTCTGTTGGTCCACAGTCGGATCAGTGTTAGGCTAATCCATTTTTGATGAAATTATTTGGAATTGTATGGGTCGGTATGTAGATAGTTAAACATTAAATTCTTCTTATTCACTCCTTCAATCATGGATGTGCAAATGTATTTTTCCTAGATACATTAATATTTTGAAAACGGTTAGTCCGATTTTACTATAAGCTGCAGGAAGTTTGGAGATTAGTGGGAGTTATAGTATAATTTTTGTCAAATCCATCCACTACTTTTCCAATCCATGCTAGAAAGTAATTTTCTTGATGCATTTAAAAAAAAAAAATTAAAATCTGTACCATTGCACCCATGAAGGGTTAAGGATGAAGTACATTGTAAGGAAGCACTGTTACTAGACCAATGGTTGTGCAAGGAGATGATTTGGTCAGAATCATGCTCGACTGCCAGATTTTTATCCAATTAAGGGTTCCCAACTGATGCTGGGTGGACCCCAGGAGGGCTCCAGAACCCACAGTGTTGACTCATGGCTACAGTGTAACAGAAACTTCATGCATCTATTTCAAAAAACGGCTTGTTCCACATATTTTATTATTAAATGACCAACTGTAAAGTTTGAAATATCAATAAATATCTGCTGAAACAGGTTCATCTCTAGGGAATGCACTTTTAAGGAAATAGAACAGGGATAAAAAAAATAATAAAACTGATGTGGAAGCAGTGTACTTTGCAGAAT